>NW_023664143.1:0-14144 GCF_015228065.2 Penaeus monodon | reverse complement strand
TTAAAAATATATAATATATAAAATTTTTAAAAAATACATTTCTAAAATTTAAAATAATAATATATTAATATATATAAAAATATATATATAATAATTATATAATACATAATAAAAATATTTTTTATATGTATTATTGTATATATATAGTATAAAATGTTTTTTATATGTATATAAGTATATTTATATTATATATAGTAAAAATTTATATATATGGATATTATGTATTATGTATATATATGTAATAAATGTAATGTATAGGATATAATGATATAATCATAAAATTATTATTTATTATATATAATATATATTTATATATATATAAAATTATATATTAATATATATATATGTGTGTTTGGTGGGTTGTTTTTGTGTGTGTGTGTCATATATATATATTATAATATATAATTTTATTTTAAATATATTATATATTATATAATTAATTTTGTGGGGTGTTTGTGGGGTGTGTGTTGTGTGTGTGTGTGTGTGTGTTGTTTGTGGGGTGGGTGTGTGGTGTAGTGGTGTGTCTATTTAAAATGTTTATATATATATATATATTTATATATATATATAAAATTATTAATTTTATATATAAAATATATTATATATATAAATAGAGATATATAAGAAAATTTAAAAAAGAATTTTATAAAAATTTACATATTTTTTTTCATATTATGGTGTGGTGTTATATAAAAATATAAATATAAAAATATATATATAAAAATTATAAAATGACAAATAGGGAAGTTTTTTTTAAAATTTCAATTAATTATTCTAAATTCAAAATTATAAAAAATACATAATACAATTAATATTATATATAATATATATAAAATAATATAACTACAAATACAAAACATCCCTTTATAGAAAAAAACAACATATATACTACATGATACAACATATATCAAAAAAATACATATAACATAAATATATACATACATTAACATACATTTTAACATCATACCTAATATATACTACATATATAATACATATATGATACAATTAAATAATATACCCAATATATATTATAAATATATATAACATAATTAATATATATACATACATTATACATACATTATACTTTTAAAAACATACACTATGACACAATATCACAATATATGCAAATTTTGCATACATATAGCATACATATATACATACAATTGCATACATTATGATTATATACATACATATATACATACATATATAATATATATATACAATTTTATATAATATATATAATATATATATAATATATTATATACTATATACATAAAATATATACACATATAATACACAATATATACAATTTATAGTATAAGATATGTTAAAAATTTGTAATATATGTATAATAGTTTTATATGTAATATATGTATATATTATATATTGTAATAATTTAACACCAAACCACACCGCACACCACACACACACCCCACACCCCCACACCCCACAACCACAACACAACCACAATATATATATATATATATATATAATAAATATGTTGGTGTGTGTGTTGTGTGTGTGTGTGGGGTGTGGTGTGTTGTTTGTGGTGTGTGTGTATGTGTTGTATAATATATATATATATGTAATATAGATAGATAGATAGATAGATAGATGATAGATAGATAATGATAAAAGATACACACACATATAAAATTATATATTATAATATATATTAATATATATATTATATAATATATATGTTGATACCCATATTATGTAGTATATACAAATGTTATATATATATATATATATATATATAATATATATAATATATATATATATATATTATATATATAAAAAATTGTGTGGTGGTGTGTGTGTGTGTGTGGTGTATTTATGTATTAATTTATTAGGCCCCAAACACAATGGAAGAAGAACATAAGCAAACCCACAAAAACAAACAAAACCCAAATATACTTTTGTTTATTTATATACATAGATAGATAATGCAACAAGAAGAATTTAGTTAAATAGAAAGATGATAGAAAAATAGATAGAAATATATATTAAAGGGCAGACAGATAGATAATATACATGTATACTATGTATACATATCATAACGAAAATACCTTTATATGGTATATATTAAATAATGGGGGTTTTGTTTGTTTATTTTTATTTAAGGTTGGGTTTAGGATTGTTTATGTATTTTTATGATAGGTTTAGATGGGTTTGGGTTAGGATTAGGAAGGTTCGGTTTAGGTGTAGGTTATTTTAAGTTGGTTTAGGATAGGTTTGGGTTGGGTTGGGGTTAGGTTTAGGTTAGGTTTGGTTCGGTTTGGGTTAGGTTTGGTTGGTTTTGGTTAGTTTTGGGTTGGGTTTGGGTTGGTTTGGGTAGGTTTAGGTTATTTTGGGTAGGTTTATAAGTTTTAGGATGGGTTGGGGTTGGGTTTGGGGTTAGAAAAATTGGGTTTGGGTTTTGGTTTTGGGTTGGGTTAAAGGTTATTTTTGGGTTGGGTTTTGGGTTTATTTTTGGGTTGGGTTTGGATTGGTTGGTTGGTTTGGGGATGGGTTTTGGTTAGTTTAAGTTTAGGTTTAATTTGGGTTTAAAGGGTTTGGTTTAGGTAGGTTTAGGTTGGTTTAGGTTAGGTTTGGGTGGTTTAGGTTGGGTTTTGGGGTTTTGGGTTTGGGTGGATTGGTTATTTTGGGTTTAGTTTCGGTTGGTTTAGGTGGGTTTAGGTAAGTTTGGGGTTGCTTTTGGATGGGTTTTGGGGTTAGGTTTTGGGGATGGGTTTTTGGGTTAGGTTTCGGTTAGGTTTCGGTTAGGTTTGGGTTGGGTTTTGGGGTTGGGTTTGGGTTAGGTTTAGGATAGGTTGGGTTGGTTTGGTTGGGTTTTGGGTTTTGGGTTTGGGTTAGTTTTAAATTTAGGGGGGGATAGTTTGGGGTTGGGGTTTAGGGTTAGGTTATTTTAGCTTAGGTTAGGTTTGGGTTAGGTTTAGGTTGGGTTTTTCGTTGTTTAGGTTTAGGTTGGGGTTAGGTTGGTTTTGGGTTTTGGGGTTGGGTTTGGGTGGGTTTGGTTTGGGTTTGGGGGTTGGGTTTTGGGTTTGGGTTTTGGTTTTGGTTTGGGTTGGGTTTTGGTTAGGTTTAGCTATATATACATATATATACATATATTATTGTATAGTGTATATTTTTTATAATATATATATTTATGAATGTATGTATATACACACAAAAGCCAAACACTGCAAACATGTTTTGTTTAGATCTATAAACATGTAAATTATATATATTTGCCCGTATAACATATATGGACAAACACACACACACACACACAACACACACAACACTGCACATCCACACACACACACCATCTATATACTATTATAAATTATAAAATAAAATTAATATATATATATATATATATATATTTTGGGTTACTTTTACGTTTGCAAGAGCAAAGATCCCTTTTAAGTTGGTTTAGGTTTATGTTATTTAAGGTTGGTTTGGTTAGGTTTGGGATGGTTAAAGATATGTTTAAGATAGGTTTGGGTTTTGGGTTTAGGTGGTTTGGGTTTAGGTATATTTAGGTTTAGGTTGGGTTTAGGAGGTTTTGGGTTGGTTTGGGTTGGGTTTTGGGTTAGGTTTTGATTATTTTGGGTTGGGTTTTGGGGGGTTTTGTTGGGCTTGGGTTGGGTTTATTTTTGGGTTTGGTTTTGGGGTTTGGTTTTGGGTTGGGTTTTGGGTTTTAGGTTTGGTTTAGGTTTGGGTTAGGTTTTGGATGGGTTTAGGTTAGGTTGGGTTAGTTTAGGTTTAGGTTGCTGGGTTTGGGTTGGGTTTGGGTTAGTTATCTTGGGTTATTTTGGGTTAGTTTGGGTTGGGTTGGGTTTAAGTAGGTTAGGATAGGTTCGGTGGATTTGGTTAGGTATTTTTGGATAAATTTCTTTAAAAGATACCCAACAAACATATACTCAAAAGCAAGTACATTAAAAATACATAAAATTAAATTTTTTACTTATATATACTTTAATTATATTTATATTTATTTACATTTAGATTTTATATAAATAGAAATAAAACACACACACCACACACACAACACACACACACACAAAACACACACATATAATATATATATATATATATATTATATATATATAATATATCATATATACATAATACATTATCATTATACATATATAACAAAAATTATTTTAAATTATATACATTATATACATTATATTGCATATATATATGTATATATGTGTATATTTATATGTTTAAATGTATTTTATATGTATATAATTATTTTTATTGTATATTTAATGTAATATATTTTAATAGGGTAATATGATAATTATATAAGTATAATATGATATGTATATTATATATATGTAATATAACACACAATATATATATATTTTATAATATTATTAATATATATTATAATATATATATATCACATATAATTAAGTATTTAAATTTTTTCTATATATTATAATCTACATATTATCAAATTATCTTTAATATTACATAATTATACTATATATATCATATAAATAATATATACATATTACATACATAATAATACATATTACATAAATATACATACTTTAATACATACAGATAAATAATATTACTACATTAACAAAATATATACATAAATATATACTACATATTACATACATATATACATGCATGAACCTACAAAAAACAACATATATAGAAAATTTATTGTCATATATAAAAAACAATATACTAATATATATATATATATAAATATTATATATATATAATTAATAAAATACAATATAATAATTAACAACCAATGACACTATATGCCCCAATATATGACCATATTGCATACTATATGCTACATTATCATACTATATGATACATATATACTACTATAAATCATATATACATACATATATACATACATTATACATACATATAACTAATATTCTAATATATACATACATAATACTACATTATATCCCAATAATATATAAAATTATATATATATATATATATATATTATATAAATATAATATTATATTATATTTTATATAAAACATATATACCACATATATAACTAAAAACCAATATGTACACATATATATACTATATTAACAAAATATACAATATATATATTTTAATTTATATATATATATTATTTATATACATTATTTTATAAAATATTATATATATTTTAAAATTTATTTTTTATATAATTTTATATATATATATATATAATTATATTTTAAACATATTATTATATATGTATAATATTTGTATATATTTATATATTAAATATATGTATTTTAATATGTTTCTTAGTATATATGTTATATAGTAATGTATATATTAATAGTATGTATAAAAAAAATATGTATATATATGTATATATAGTATAATAGTATACCACACCCACACACACACACACAAACACACACCACCACATATTATATATATATATATATATATATAAAATTATATATATATTATATATATTTATATATATATATATATATATATATATATATATGCGTGTGTTTGTGTGGTGTGTGTGTGTGGGGTGTGTGGTGTGGTTGGTGTGGGTGTGTGTTTGTGTGTGGTATGTGGTGTATAAATTTTTATATATATTATATAAAATTTAAATATATATAAAATTTAACGAAGATAGATAGATAGATAGATAGTAGATAGATACATATTTATTTATAAATATATATAATAATAATTTTATATATTATAAATATAATATATATATTTATTTTGGTATCCATATATATGTATGTTTTCATATATATATATAATATAATTATATATAAAATATTATATTATATATATTATATTAACATATAAATATGTATATATATATAATATATAAAATGTATTATCTATGTAATTCATGTTTTGGGCACACCACATGGAAAAAGACCAAAGCAAACCACAAAAACAAACACAGACCATATATTTGTTTATTTTATACAAAATAGTATAGACATACATAAACAGAATTAAGTAAATGATAAAAATAGATAAAAAATATATCTATAAAAAAGACGATAGATATACATGTTCATATGTATACATATATACATAGACAGAAATATCCCTTTTATTGGTATTATATACATAATGTTGTGTTAGTGGTTTGTGTGGTGTGGCATGTATTGTGTATACTTTTGTTGATAACTTTACCCCCGAAAAATGAATCCTCGGCCAAGGGCAACTGGTAACAAATACCCTTTTTTTTTGAAACAAAAATTTTTCGTATGTTAATGTAGGGGTCAAAACCTTTTAAGTATAATTTCAATAATAATGATAATATTGCAATAAAATATAAAAATTTCAATAATGATATAATGATGATGATATGTGATAAAATGATGATAACGATAAAGATGAGGAAATCATGATAAAATTATGATAATAAAGGGAATTTTGTCCAATATAAAAAAAAAGGTAAAATAAAAAAATAGCCTTTTGAGAGTAGACTCCCAAAATGACCTTTTTTCATTATTTTTGATTCTGGGAATTATTTGGGTAAAATTCTATTAATCATGACAAAAAGAGATAAAAAATGAGAATAAAAAAAATTTTGGGTAATATTTGATGATTATTAATATTATTTCTTTCATTATTATGATCATTTATTATTTTTATCTATTATTATTATTATTATTATTATTATTATTATTATTATTATTTTTATTTTTATATTAATTTATTATTTTATTTTTATATTTTATTATTATTACTTTTAAATTTTTAGTATTATTCCCAAAAAAAAAAATTTTAAAATTTAATAATAACAAAATAAAAATAAAAGTATAGAATAATAATTGTTAAATATTTTTATTAATATTATTTTTTATTATTGTATCTTATTATTATTTTTACTGGTAGTATAATTTTTAAAAATAAATTATTATAGCAGTAATAATTTCGCAAAAACGATATTCATTAAAAATGATATAAAAATTATTATAAAAAAATTATTTTATGGTTTTTTATATTATTTTTTAGTTCTTATTAGTATAGTTTAAAATATTATTATCCCCACAAAATTGCAATAAAAATATAAATTGTAATAATGATGATAATAATTGCAATACTAATGATAATATATGATAATGATGATAATGATCATGATAACGATAATAATGATGATAAACTAAAATAATGATAAAATAAAATTTAATTTGTCCCTATTAATAAAAAAAGGGAAAAGAAAAAAATCCCAAAAGGGCGAAAAAAAACGGCAAAATCAGCGAAAAATAGCCTTTTGGGGGGTAGACTCCAAAAAAACTTTTTTCCATATTTGATAAATTCTGGCATTATTAGGGTAATAGATAATAATTTCCCGAATTCTATTAACATGAGAATAATGTGATAAAAGTGAGAAAAAGGAATTTGGATAACATTTGAATTATTATTATTTCTATTACCATTTTTATTATCATTATTATTATCATTATTATTATTATTATTATTTTTATCATTTTATTATTATTATTATTATTATTTTTTTATTTATTATATTATTTTTTTTTTATTTTTCTTAAAATCATTAAGTTTAAATTTAATTTTTGATTATTGCCCCAAAAAATAATTTTAAAATGTAAAAATAACAAAAATATAAAAATAAGTATAATAAAAATAAAACTAATGTTTAAAAATTTTTTATTAAATTTTTATTGTTATTATTATCATTTTTTATTTTTTTAGGGAGTATAATTGTAAAAAAATTTTTATATCAGAATAATTAAATAATAACGATTTGATTTAAAAAAAGATATAAATAATTATTTTAAAAAAGTTATTATGTTATTATTATTGTTATCACTATTATTATTGTAGTTGTTTTAGTATAGAGTAAAAAAAAATATATTAAACTGCAATAATTTTCAAGATAAAAGATAAATTGCAATAATGATGTAAAAAATTTCAAAAAATGATGAAATGAATAATGATGAAATAAAGATTTTAACAAAAATAATATGAAACATATAATAATAATGATAATAAGGGAATTGTGCCTATATAATAAAAAAAAAAAAAAGAAAAAAAAATCCCAAAAATCGAAAAAGCGGAAAAATCTATAAATATAGCTTTTTGAGAGTAGACTCCAAAAAAGACCTATTTTCCATGCTTTTTATGATTTTGGCAATTATAGGGAATAAGATAATAATTACCCAAAAATTTTATTAACATACAGATTGATGATAAAAGTGAGAAAAAAGGGAATTTTGGGTAACTTTGAGAATTTAAAATTTTACTATTACCATTATTTTATCAATAATGATAATAATAATGGTAATAGTAATAATACTAATAATCATCAAATGTTATCCCAAATTCTCTTTATTCTCACTTTTATCATCAATACTGCCATGATAATAGAATTCATTATTATTATTATTTTTATTTTATCATCATTATATTATTATTATTAATATTATTATTATTATTATTATTACTATTATTATTATTATTATTATTATTATTATTAATATTATTATTATTATTATTGATATTATTATTATTATTACTTTAATTATTAGTGTTATTGCCAAAAATATATCATAACTGTACTGATGACAATGATAATAATAATAAGTATAATATTAATAATAATAATCTTTATAATATTCTTATTAATATCATTATTGTTATTACTATCATTATTATTATTTTTACTGGTAGTATAATTGTAAAAATAATTATTATAACAGTAATAATTACAGTAATAACGATATTGATTAAAATAATGATATAAATAATGATTATAAAAACGTTATTATTGTTATTATTATTGTTATTACTATTATTGTTGTAGTTCTTATTAGTATAGTTGTACAAATATATATTATACCTACAAAAATTGCAATAATAATGATAATTGTAATAATGATGATAATAATTGCAATAATAATGATAATGATGATGATAATGATGATAATGATCATGATAACGATAATAATGATGAAAATCATGATAATAATGATAATAAAATGAATTGTGTCCATATATAATAAAAAAAGGTAAAAGGAAAAAAATCCCAAAAGTCGAAAAAGCGGCAAAATATAGCGAAATATAGCCTTTTGGGAGTAGACTCCAAAATTACTTTTTTCCATGCATTTGATGATTCTGGCAATTATTAGGGTAATAATGATAATAATTACCAGAATTCTATTAATCATGAGAATAATGATGATAAAAGTGAGAATAAAGAGAATTTGGATAACATTTGATGATTATTATTATTACTATTACCATTATTATTATCATTATTATTATCATCATTATTATTATTATTATTATTATTATTATCATTATTGTTTTTATTATCATTATTTTTTTTTACTGGTAGAAAATTTGAAAAAAATAATTATCATATCAGTAATTTTTACGTAAAAACGATATTGATTTAAAAAATGATGTAAATAAAAATTTAAAAAAACGTTTTATTTTATTATTTTTTATCACTATTTTTATTGTAGTTGTTATTAGATGATGAAAAAATTATATTAAAAACTGCAAAATTTGAATAATAATGATAATAATTGCAATAATGATGATAAAAATTGCAATAATGATGTAAGGGAATAATGTGATAATAATGAGAAAACAAAATAAGATGATAATCATGATAATAAAAAGAAATAAGAGGGAATTGTGCCCATAATAATTTAAAAAAAGAAAAAAAAAACAATACCCAAAGTCAAAAAAGGGAAATATCTAGCAAAATATAGAGTTATGGAGTAGACCCCAAAAAATGCCCTTTTTTTCCCATGCATTTGATGATTTCGGAAAATTATTAGGGTAAAAATGAAATAATTCCCAAAAATTCTATTAATCATACAGTATTTGAAAAAAGTGAGAATAAAGGGGAAATTTTGGAAAATTTTTGATGATTTTAATATTATTTACTTTACCATTTTTATTATCAAAAATGATAATAAAAAGGTAAAGTAATAATATTAAAATCAAAAATTTTTCCCAAAAATTCCCTTTTTCCCCTTTTTATCATAAAATACTGCGATTAATAAAAATTTTGGTAATTTTTCATTTTACCCTAATAATGCCGAAACATCAAATGCATGGAAAAAAAAGGCATTTTTGGGTCATTTCCATAACTCTATATTTTGCTAGATATTTCCGCTTTTTCGATTTGGGTATTTTTTTCTTTTTTTTTTTTTAAATTTATTATGGACAAAATTTCCTCTTATTTCTTATTTTTATCAGATTATCATCATTATTTTGTTTTCCTTTATTATATCATTATATCATTATATCATTTTTGCAATTTTTATCATCATTATTGAAATTATTATCATTTTTTACAATTATTGCATTTATAATATATATTTTTACATCATTAATAACAACACAATAATAATAGTGATAAAAAATAATAAAATAAAACTTTTTAAAATTTATTATTACATCATTTTTTAAATCAATTCTTATACGAAAATTTTTACTGATATGATAATATTTTAAATATACTACCAGTAAAAAAATAATAATGATAATAAAAACAATAAAAAATAAAAAAATATTATAACATTAGTATTATTATTTTTATATTATTATTTTTTTTGTTATTATTACATTTATAAATACTTTTGGAAATAATAAAAAATAAAGTAATATAATAATGAATTTTAAGAATAAAATAGAAAAATAAAAATAATAATAAAAATAATATAATAATAATAAAATAAGAAATCAATAATAATAATAATGATAATAATGATGATAAAATAATGTAATAATAAGGGTAATAGTAATAAAATAATATCAAAATTTTATAAAATTCTCTTTATTTCACTTTATTCATTTTTCCGATTAATAGAATTTGGTAATTTTTACATTATTACCAATAATTGCCAGAATCAAAAATGATGGAAAAAAGAATTTTGGTGTCTACCCCCAAAAGGCTATATTTCGCTATATTTTGCCGCTTTTTCGATTTTGGGTTTTTTTTTCCTTTACCTTTTTTTATTATATATGGACACAATTCATTTATTATCTTTTATTATCATGTTTTTATATTATATTTCTATTGTCTTATCATCATTATCATATATATCATTTTGCAATTTTTAAAATTCATTATTACAATTATCATTTTATTGCAATTTTTGTAGGTATAATATATTTTACAATATACTAATAAGAACTACAACAATAATAGTAATAACAATAAAATAACATAATAACGTTTTTAAATATTTTTTAATCATTTTTTAATCAATATCGTTTACTGAATATTATTTTAAATAATTATTTTAAAATTATACTCCAGTAAAAATAATAATAAGATGTAATAACAATAATGATATTAATAAAAAATTTATAAAATTTTTATTATTAAATTTACTTATTTTTTATTATCATTGTCGTCAGTACAGTCATGATATATTTTGGCAAAACACTAATAATTAAAGTAATAATAAAAATAATATCAATAATAATAATATAATATTAAAATTAATAATAAAATAATAAAAATAATAGTAATAATAATAATAAAATAATATTAATAATAATAATAATAATAATAAAAAAAATAAAAAAATTAAAATAATGAATTCTAAAAATCATGGCAGTATTGAGAAAAAAAGTGAGAAAAAAGAGAATGGAAAAATTTTGATGATTTTAGATTTTTCTATTACCATTATTATTTATTTGATAAAAAAAGGGTAATAAAAAATTAATAACATCAAAGTTATCCAAATTCCCTTTTTTTCTCCTTTTATCACAATCTGTATGATTAATAAAATTTTTTAAATTTATTATCTTATTACCAAAATAATTGCCAGATCATCAAAGCATGGAAAATAGGTTTTTTGGGGATTACTCCATAAGCTATTTTATAGATATTCCGTTTT
Source organism: Penaeus monodon (assembly GCF_015228065.2). Classification (NCBI taxonomy): domain Eukaryota; kingdom Metazoa; phylum Arthropoda; class Malacostraca; order Decapoda; family Penaeidae; genus Penaeus; species Penaeus monodon. Next base: position 2,292 of record NW_023664143.1, on the reverse strand, counting down.
TTTGACTTTGGGTTTGTTTTTTTTACTTTTTTTTATTAAAATTGGACCAAAATTTTCCTCTTTTATCATTTTTTATTATATGATTTCATATTATTTTTGTTATAACCCTTTTATCATTTTATCATCATTCTCATCATTTTTGCTTTTTTTATCATCATTATTGCAATTATATCTTTTATCTTTGCAATTATTGCATTTTAAAATATATATTTTTAATCTATACTAAAAAAACTACAAAAATAATATGAAAACAATAATAATAAAATAATAACGTTTTAATAATTTTTTATATCTTTTTTTAAATCAAATCGTTATTACTGAATTATTACTGATATAATAATTATTTTTACAATTATACTCCCAGAAAAAATAATAAAAATGATAATAATAACAAAAAAAATATTAAAAAAAATTTTAAAAAATTAGTTTTATTTTATTTACTTATTTTTATATTATTTTTATTTTTACAGTTATAAATATTTTTTGGCAATAATACTAATAATTAAAGTAATACTAATAATGATATTAAGAATAATAATAAAAATAATAATAATAAAAATAATAATAATAATAATAATAATAATAATGATAATAATAATAATAATAATAATAATAATGATAATAATAATGATAATAATAATGGTAATAGTAATAATAATAATCATCAAATGTTATCCAAATTCTCTTTATTCTCACTTTTATCATCATTATTCTCATGATTAATAGAATTCTGGTAATTATTATCATTATTACCCTAATAATTGCCAGAATTATCAAATGCATGGAAAAAAGTCATTTTGGAGTCTACTCCCAAAAGGCTATATTTCGCTAGATTTTGCCGCTTTTTCGACCTTTGGGATTTTTTTCCTTTTACCTTTTTTATTATATATGGACACAATTAATTTTATTATTATCATTATTATTATGATTATCATCATTATTATCGTTATCATGATCATTATCATCATTATCATCATCATTATCATTAGTATTGCAATTATTATCATCATTATTACAATTATCATTATTATTGCAATTTTTGTAGGTATAATATATATTTGTACAACTATACTAATAAGAACTACAACAATAATAGTAATAACAATAATAATAACGTTTTTATAATAATTATTTATATCATTATTTTAATGAATATCGTTATTGCTGTAATTATTACTGCTATAATAATTATTTTTACAATTATACTACCAGTAAAAATAATAATAATGATAACAATAATAATAATAATATTAATAACAATATTATAACAATTATTATTACTATACTTATTATTATTATTATTGTTATTATTAAAGTTATTTTTTTGGGAAAAAAAATTAAAAAAAAATAATAATATTAATAATGATAATAATAATATTAATAATAATAATAATAATAATAATAATAATAATAATAATAATAATAATAATAATAATAATAATAATAATAATAATGATCATAATAATGCTAATAGTAATAATATTAATAATCATCAAATATTATCCAAATTCTCTTTATTCTCACTTTTATCATCTTTATTGTCATGATTAATAGAATTTTACCCTAATAATTGCCAGAATCATCAAATGAATGAAAAAAAGGTCATGTTTGGAGTCTACTCTCAAAAGGCTATATTTTTATTTTACCTTTTTTTTTATATATGGACACAATTCCTGTTATTATCATAATTTTTATCATGATTATCCTCATCATTATCGTTATCTCATCATTATCATCATTTCATCATCATTATCATCATTATTGCAATTATTATCATCATTATTGCAATTTTATCATTATTATTGTAATTATACTTAAAAGGTTTTGACACTACATTAAGCATACGAATAATTTTTTTTCCTAATAAACGGGTATTTGTACCACGTTGCCCTTGGCCAGAGGATTCACTTTTCAGGGGCTAAAGTATGCAACAATAGATATACACATATACATGCCCCACACGCCCCACAAACACACTAACACACACATATATGTATATATATACCTATATAAAGGTATATTTCTGTCTATGTAAAATATGTATACATATGTATAATGTATATCTATCTGTCGTCTTTATAGATATATATTTTATCTATTTCTATCTATTTACTTAATATCTGTTTATGTATGTCTATATCTATTATGTTTTAAATAAACAAAATATATGTGTCTGTGTTTGTTTTTGTGTGTTTGCTTGTGTGTCTTCTTCCTGTGTGTGTGTCCCAATACATGAATATACATAGATACATACATATTTTATATATATATATATATACAATTTTATATATG
>NW_023664142.1:0-14147 GCF_015228065.2 Penaeus monodon | reverse complement strand
TTGAGGGGGTTTGGGGGGGGGTGTGAGGGAGGGGAGGGGAGGGGGGGTTGGGGGATAAAGGATTTGAGGGAAAGGTATATGGTGCGGGGAGGGGTAGTGAGGAGGTAAAAGGGGAGGGGTTTATGTGGGGGAAAGGGGTTGTGGGAGAGGGGTTTGGGTTGGGGGGTATATTTTTGTCGGGAATAAGATGGATGGTGTTTTGATGGTGTGTGCGTGTGTTTGTGTTGTGTTCTGTGTCGGAATATTGCTCTATGTGTAAATCGGGGGTACGAGTGTTTTTTGTGCGTATTTCTGCGACTCCTCTGTGCATGTGTCTTTGTTGTTACATATATATAACAAATTTTTTTTGGGATGCAAATGAATATAGGTAAACAAAAACGAAATATATACATGTGTCTTGTTTTTTTTTTCCAGACTCTTTCCCAAACAGAAAGAGAAAGGGGGATTTTTGTTTGTTCCCTAGGGGGAAAAGGGCGTACGGTAACAGGCAGCCAGACCTTCCCTTGTCCTTACGAGATGTGTCATTACAGTTTAAAAGGGAATTTCCACGAAAGACCCCCAAAATAATCTTACCCACCTTAAAAAAGGGATGGCGTCGGTCTTTTTAAAAAGGGGGGCTGTCCAGGAACCAGCGTAGATTACTCTGTGATGATGTGCGATTAATCTTTTTTGGGAAAGGGTGTGATTGATCGGGAATCGCCATAATCATTGTAGATTTTCCTCTCGTTACCGATTTCTCTAGTACTTCCCTTTTCCCCCTTTTTTTTTAGGGGATGATGTAGTTTTGGGGGTTTTTCCATATATAAGAAATTTTTCTGTGTGCTGTCTCGTTTCTTCTTTTTTCTTTTTTCCCCATTTTTTTTTTTTTCTTACTTTTTGTTTCTCTTATTTTTACAGCAACAACATCATCACCTCTCACTGTTTTTACTCTCTCCTCTCTCTCTTCTCTCTCTCCCCCCTCTCTCTCTCTCTCTTCTCCCCCTCTCCCCCCTTCCCCCCTCTTCCCCTCTCTCTCCCCCCCATTCCCCCTCCCTCCGCCCATTACCCAAATTTATGGTGTCTTCCTCCTCTGTCTCGTTTAAAACACAAAATCTTTATGACACCGGGACCCCCTTTTCCTTTTAAAACATTAAAAACACGGAATACCATAAATCATTTATTTTCAGATAATGGGTAAAGGTGACAAAGGAAACTACAACAAAAAAAAAAAAAAAAAAAAAAACGTGGAATGATAAAAAACGGGGGTCTAAAAAACGACCCATGTCAAACCAGACTCCCAAACTCCCAAAGCCTTTTTCCCAATCTGGCAAATGGGACCCGGGTTCGGGTGGTTTAACCCTGCTAGGACCCCTTGGAAAGTATACGTAAGGGTGTGTGAAATTGTGTTAGGTTTTTATTTGAAAACAGGCTCCTCGGAATTTGGAATATGTTCAGATGTTTCAGATTACCCCCAAAAGTTCGAAAAACTAAAATAATAAAAAAAAATAAAAAAAGAAGAAAATTTAAATATATAATGAAAGGATAATAATGATGATGATAATAATGATAATAATGAGGATGAGGATGAGATAAAAATAAAAATAATGAAATAAGAAATAATAATAATATAAAATAATAATAAATAAAAAATAAAATATAATAATAATAAAAATAATAGTAAAAATAATGATAAATAAAATAAAAAATAAAAATTAAAAATAAAATAATAAAATAATAATAATAATAGTAAAATGATAATAATAAAACAAAAATAATAATAATATTATTTTTATTATTTTTATTTTATTATTATATTATTATTATTATTTTTTTTTTTATTATTATTAAATGATAAAGAAAACAAGATAAAAAGGATAATTATTTTAAATGATAATAAAAAAAATAAAAATAATAATAAAAATAATAATAATAATAATGATAATGAAATAAAATAAGAATAAGAAAAAAATAAAATAAAAAAGAATAAAAATAAAAATTTGATAAATGATATAAGGGAAATTTCAGACTACGCAAGCTCGGGGCCTTGCCACCTAAAAAACTTTCGTTTCCATGAGATTCCAAATTGTCGCTCCAAAAAAGGCCTTTAAAAAAAATAAAAACAAGAATAAAGTCATGGGGATGGCGTTTTCCAAAAAAAAATAAATGAATCAAGAAAAAATTCTAAAAACTGGAGGAAAAAGCAGTGGGGGGCAGCGACTAAAGGTTTGAAACAAATCAAGCAGAAATGGGACACAAAAAAACTTCACAAACAAATGGTGCCTGGGCGTGAGCGTGAATGGGTTTGTGTGTGTGTTGTGTGTTGTGTGTGTGTGTTGTGCATATTTTTATATTACACACCACCACACACACACCACACAAATATATATATATATAATAATATATATATATTTATATATAATATAATTTTGTGTGTGTGTGTTTGTTGGTTATGGGGGTTGTGTGTGTTGTGTGTGTCGATATAATATTATATGTATATTATATATATTATAATATATATATATTAATATTAATATAAAATATATATTATAATTAAAATATATATTATATAATAATATTTGCGGTGGTGGTGGTGTGGGGTGTGTGTGTAAAATTCACAAATGTAGTCAAAATAAAAAATAAATAAAAGTCTTAAAGCATTATCAACACGAGAAAAGCAAAAACATAAATATGGGAATGTCCATAGACAACCCCTAGGTGAGTGGCACGAGGGGTCGTTTTGAAGCTTGGCAAAAACCCGGTTTTCGTTTTTGTGAATCTGCGGGGCTATTTCGCCCGACCCTTTACATTGTGGGGCCCGGTTTGTGTTAGCTATTTAGAGCTGCCATCGATTCATCATCACTGAAATGCTTACCATGGGGTCGGGTTTCCAGGGCGCTCTCTCCAGGACAAACAAGACTGCTGTGGTAGGTGGGGCCTGTCTCACCTCTTAATAGTGTAACAGGGGGGCATCCGGCTCGCCCAAAAAGTTTTAACACCTACAGCATATCAATTTTCTCGATAAATTTTACCTTTCGGGGGGTCAAATTTTTGGAAGACTCGCCAGGTAATGTTTAAAAGTTGCAAAAACGCCAGTGGCTCATAGCCTGTGGGGTTCCCCTTCCGCTCGTGTAACTACGAGACAACGGCCCAAACCGGGCTGTAGTTTTTGCCTTTTAAAATTTTTTGACTTGACCGAATGTTCCTGGGATTTGCGGCTTACCCCTAGCAAATTTTTCCCATTCTTTCAGCAACTCATTCACTGTGATGCCCATGGGTCGGAGACCCAGTTTATAGATTCTTTTACCCAGAGAAGAAAAATTTTTGAACTTTTTGTAAACAAGGTCAGGAGGTGATTTGACGTTGGGCATGCTGTGTGTGACCGTCAGTGGCTGCCCTAGAACCCGTAGAATGACCAATGTCCTTACCTCTGGCACGCGACCTAGGGGGTCCCGTGATCGCACCTGTCCTGCCTAAGCGATGGACAAAATTTTCTTTTCCCTTATGGATGGTGCTAAAAACCCCTTGAAGTGAACCGTGAAGTGATGGCTGAAATCCCCCTTTTCCGTTTTGCCTTCGTCTAGGTATAAGGGATGGTTCTTTTTTCCTTGAAAACTCATGACTGAAAACTCTCAAGGTCTGTGGGGCCCCGGGGGGGGGGGTCAAAATGGTTAGGGGCTGTGGGAGTCCATGCTCTTAACAAATAAGGGTTCTCTTTGAGTGTAGTACTGCCAAGGGTTTTTTGGATTCTACAGGGCCCAAAATTATGAACTCATATTTCCCGAGAGGTCATTTCGAGTTGCCAAGTTACACGCATGAAATCCAGCCGGCCTTGGCGGCCCCTTTGATAGGACCGACCGCTCCACTGGACCAGATTGCAAAATTAATCATAGTTAATTAAACTCAGATATTTGATAATATATATTTATCAATATTAAATTTTATTATTTTATATATTTTTAATTATATATAAATTATATATATAATAATATAATATATGTTTTTTGTGGGTGTTGGTGGTGGGGTGTTTTGGGGGGTTTTGTGTGTTGTGTGTGTGTGTGTGTGGGGGTGTGTTTTTGTTTTGGGTGTGTGTGTGGTGTTGTGTGTGTGTCTTTGTGTGTTTGTGTTTGGTGGTGTGTGGTGTTTTGTGTGTGTGGGTGTGGTGTGTGTGGGGGTGGGGTGTTGTGTGCGTATGTGTGTATGTGTGAATTTATATAGGGTATATAATTAATTTTTAATAATATTTATATTAAATTTTATATAAATTAAATATATAATAATATATTTATATATATATATATATATATTTTTGTGGTATAATATTAAAAATATATATATTTTTTTAAAAAATATATAATAATATAATTATATATTTGTGGGGTGGGGGTAAATATATGCTATACAAATTTATAATATAATATATATATTATTATATATATAAAATATATTGTTTTGTGTGTGTGGGGGTGTGTGTGGTGTGTTTTGGGGTTGGTGTGTGTTTTTGTGTGTGTGTGTGTTTGTGTGTGTTTTGGTGTGTGTGTGTGTTTTTGGGTGTGTGTGTGGGGTTTGTTGTATTTTTAATATATTTTTTTTTATATATATATATATTATATATATATTTATGTAATATAAAATTAAATATATATATTATATTTATAAAATATATTTATATATTTTAAAATTATTTTTAAAAATAACAATTTTTGTGTGTGTGGTATATATATGCTTTTTATATATTAATAAAAAATAATATTTATAGATATTTGTGTGCGTTGTGTGTGTTGGTGTGTGTGTTTTTGTGTGTGTGTGTGGTGGTGTGTGTGTGCGCGCGCGGCGCGGTGTTGTGTGTGTGTGTGTGTGGTGTGTGTGGTGTGTGTGTGTGTGTGTGTGTGGGTGTGTTTTGTGTGTGTGTGTGTGTGTGTGTGTTTAGGGGGTGTGTGTTGCAAATATATAATATTATATATATATATATATATATAAAAATAAAATATATTTTAAATATATATAGAAAATAATAGATGATAGATAGATAGATAATAGACGAAGATGATAGAAAAAGATAATAGATAAAATAGTAGAAGATAGATAGATATAATAGATAGAAGATAATAAAGAAAAAGATAGATAGTAGATAATAGTAAATAGGTAGGTGATAATAGATGATAGTGTTGTGTGTGTGTGTGGTGTTGTTGTGTGTGTGTGTAAATATATATTATAAAAATTTTATATATAATAAATATATAATTTATTATATATTATTTTTATAATATATATAATATATAATATATACACAGATAAGTTTTGTGTGTGTGTGTTTGTAGGGGGTTTTGGGTGCTGTTTGTTGGTGTATGGTATGTGTGGGGTTTTGGTGCGTGGTGTGTGTCTGTGTGTGTGTCCTAATATTATATATATATAATTTAAAATATAAAATTTTATAAAATATATATATAATATATATTAAAATATATATATGTTATATATATATAATATTTTAAATAGATAATGATAGATAAAGATGATAAATTGTGGTGTGCTTATTATCATATATAATATATTATATATATATAAAAAAATAATTATATATATTATATATATATAAAAAATTAAATATATATTTTATTATATTTTTATTAAGTATAATTTTTGTGTGTGTGTGGTTGTATGTAAAATTAAAATATATATTTTAATTATATAAAATATATATTATTATATAATATATGTATTATTTATATATATCCCCTATTAATATATATATTTTAAATTATATATATATAAAAAATTATTAAAGATTATATTATGTTTATGTGTTTTTATATATGGTATATTATGTATATGTGTGAGTAATAATTTATATATATATATATATTATAATTATATATTAATATAAAATATATATATAAATGTGTGTATGTAGGATATTATATTATATTATAATATATAATTTTATTATAATATATATATAATAATATTATGTTATTTAAATTTTTAAAAATTTTGTTTTATAATAATTATAATAATAATATATTATATATATATATATATATATGTGTGTATGTATATATATATAAATAAAATTAAAATATATTTTTAATTTAAATATATATACTATATATAATATATATATATATATATATATATAAAATATGTGGTGGTGTGGTGTTTGTGTGTTGTGTGTGTGTGTGTGGTGTGTGTGTGTGTGGTGTGTGGGGTGTTTGTGTGGTTGTGTGTTTTTTGTGTGTGTGTGCAATATATATTAATTTTAATATATTACTATTTTAATTTATTTATTATATATAATTTATTTTATTTAATTTTATATAATTATAATATATTTTTATTAAATTATATATATTTGTAGTTATATATATTTGTGATATATAAACTATATTTTATATATATATTATATAATTTTATATATTATTATTTAAGTTTATATATATATATTCATATTTTGGGGTTGTGTGTGTGTGTGTGTTTTATTATGTATGTATGTATTTTAATTGTTATTATGTTTATGTTGTACCCCTTATATATATTATATTATATATTTATTTTTTGTTTTGGTGGTGTGTGGGTTGTGTTTGGTGTGTGTGTGTGTGTGTGTGTGGGGTTTTGGGTGTTGTTTGTTGTGGGGTTGTGTGTTTTTGTGTGTTGTTATGTGTGGTTGTTTTGTGTGGGGTTTTTGTGTGTTTTATGTTATATATAAAAAATATATATATATATAAAATATATTATAATATATATAAAATAAAATTAAATAATAATATATTATATATAATAAAATATATATAATATATATGAGACTCAATACCACTATGCACTTGTGAAGTAGTAAATTCTTTGGGGATGCCCACTACTACATATATGTAAATATAATGCACTAAATGGTGCAGTGAAAATTTTTATTCAAATATATAATAAAATACAAAAATGTTTGAACATAAAAATTACAAAAAATTTTGTTGAATTTAGAATTTCATGTAATTCCCATGAAAATAAAATTGAAAATGGGATTTTTGAAAAATACAAAATGGATTAGGGTAAAAATCACTTTAAACTGAAATGTAAAAAAATGCATTAAAATTATCAAAAAATTTTCCCAAAAATGCAAAACCTTTTTTCAAAACTATTCATTTCTTTCATAGTCTGAAAAGGAAAGGGGGGTCGAGGAGAAAAAGAAAATCCTAAAAAAAGGGCAGCGGAAAAACAATAAGTTTGATAATTTTATAAAAAGGGCTTTCTTAGGCGAAGGGAAACCCGGGGGGTGGAAAGCAAAACTTCATAAACGTGGGGTTAATGGAATTTTTTGGAGTTGCAACGATGTCAAAAAAAATTTGCGTCCATTTCACAGAATTCCCCCTCCCGCCCCAACCCCTACCCTACCCTGGTTCCCTTCTCTCTCTCTGTTTGTCCCCCTTTCCCCCTTTCTGCTGTTTCGCTCCCCCCCTCGTTTTTTTCCTCCTATTTTTTGCCAAAATTTTCCCCCTTTCCAAATCTCCCCCCTGCTTGCTTGTCTACTTCCCCTTTCCGTTCCCCCCCCCCCCCCCCCTGGTGTCTATTTGTCTGCTTCACTTTTCATTTTTTTCACCACCTTTCCCTGCTGCTTGCTTTCCCCCCCCCCCCCCCCTTCCCCCCCCCCTGCTGCTTTTTTCCCCCCCCTCCCCTTCGCCCCCTGTTTGCTGTTTGCCACTTCACTTTTCCTTCCCCCTCCCCCTGCTGCTGCTTGTACACCCCTCCTCCTTCGCTGCCTGTTTGCCCGCATCCTCCCCCCCCGCTCTTATAAAACCCCCCTCTTAGCACCTCTCTGCAGTGGGGGGATTATCACACAGGTTTTTCGATGGCGCCTTCACGCGTCTTTATGTTTCCCCCTAACCTCATAAAATAACCCCCGGCTCATTAAAGTCTTTAATGAAAACTCGTCTCCCTATCCTAAAGCGCCTAGCGTTGGGGGAAGATTTTTTCACTCAAGATTATCTCGTTTGCTCCCCCTCCCTGCTTTTCCGAGCATTCCCCTCGACCCCCGGGTTTTCCCGTCCTCATACAAGCATCGGATAGATAGCTTTTCCTCCTTTTGTTAAGCATCGACGTCGTAAGTTAGTTATGCTTTGGTGCTTTTCTTTTTTGTACTATTTTGTAGTTAAACCCATATTAAGAGTTTTGACCAAATGGAAAATATATCTGTATCATAAAATTTAGGGTACCATACCCATACTTTATGTATCATCGTACACGGCATAGCGGTGTGGGGAAAAAAGCATACTCGGGTAAAAGGGACGGAAAAACGACGGAAAGGGGTAAAAGAAGAGGGGGGAAAAGGGGCGGGAAAAGGGAAAAAGGGGGGGAGAGAGAGAGAGAGAAAAGAGGGGGAGAGAAAAGGGAGAGAGAGAGAGAAGAAGACAGACGGGGGGGAACAGACAGAACAACAGACAGACAAAAACAGACGACAGACAACAGACAGCAGACAAGGGAAAGGAACAGAAAGTGTGTGAAGAGAGAGACAGACAGCAGACGACAGAAAACGAAGACAACAACAGAAACAGACAACAGATAGACAGGGCAACAGACAGAAAAACCCAAAACAGAAAGCAAGAGTAGAGGGAGAAAAAGAGCAGAGAAGAATTTTCAAGTCACAAAGGAAAAAGCGTCAAGTTTCTCCTAACGTGGGGGTCAGAGAAAAGGGCTGCAGCTCTAGTGAATATTTCAAAAACCCTACAAGGGTTAACAGGCTAAAAGAGGGTTTTTTGCTCCCTTACCCAGGGTTAGTGTCACAGACTTTGTGTGTAGCCTGTATGTATTATATTGTGTTTTTTGTTTGTGTGTTGTGTGTGTGTGTGTGTGTGTGTGTGTGTGTGTTGTGTGTGTGTGTGTGTGTGTGTGTGTGTGGGAAAATGAGAGATTAGACCCTTTTCGAAACCTCAACAGATCCAAACCCCCTAACATCTTTAAGGCAAAAAAACACTGGGGGGCTTTTTGAAAACAATCTTCCCAAATATATTCTTAAATAAACAGGGGATTGCCATAAAATATTTATCCTAAAACTTTTTACTCCTTGGTCGGGGCCAGGGTTTAGAGATAGATATAATAGATAGATGGCTATTGATAAAAATACACAACATACAAAATAGGGTTATATAAATAAGCCCGTAAAAAAAACAATAAAGGGAAATAATAGATGAAACAATTATAAACTATTAATAATTGTGAGTGGGGGTGAAACATTTTAGTCCACAAAGGGTAATGAAAATAGTCAGAACATTTCTTTTTATAGCTTTATGGCTTGTGAACAAAAATAATGGAACCCAAAGCATAATAAAAAATACACACTTGTCTACCCATCAATGTCACTTTTTTCATAACATTTTTTAATCAAACGCTATTCCCGGGCATTCTATGATGATAGGGCCCGCTTCCCTGGTCAATGCTAAAAAACGGAAAAGGGGGTCAAGACTGATTGAAAACGGGAGTTAAATTGTTTAAAACTTTCATTACTTTGTTTTCGGTTATTATGTTATATTTTTGTATAGTTTTTGCTACATGATTTCTTTTTTTGGTCTCACTATCATTATCATCATCTTTGGGATTATTATCTTGTTTCGATTACTGTTATTTCAGTGTTTTTATCAATCTCTTATTTCACATTATCAACATCTTATTATTGTTGTTTTTCATTTTTATATCATCAATATGTTTTTTTCTTTTTTCTTCTTTAATTTTCCCCCCTTTTTGTTCCCTATTTCCCCTTTACTTTTTTTTCCTTCCTTTTTTAAACCCTTTTATAATATATATATAATATTTATAATATATATATATATATATATATATTATAATACAATATATAAAATATATAATTTTATAATATTAATATATATTATATATATATAACTTACATACATTAAATACATATAAATATATATAAAAAAATATATAACATAAAATTTTATATATTTTATATATAATTTTATATATATATATATAATATACAAATTAATGATGCCGCGTGGGGCCCAAGGTTGAGCACTTGTTTCCCGAGTTCAATTTTCCCCGTGCGGCACGTAAAAATGGCTTTAGCCTGAGAAAACACATGTCCCTTTTAAAGTCAGCGCATGTGTCGTAAGGGGTCACCGCCGTGGGACAAAAAAAACGTTCATTAGGAAGGGCAAACCCGCGGCAAGGGGGGGCACTGCCTATAACCTCTCATAAATGAATTGAGAGAGGCCTATGTCCGCAATGGAATGAATGGCTGTTAAAATAATAATAATAATATAATAAAAACAAATAATAAAAAAATAAACAAAAAAAGAAGAAAAAAAATTATATATTGCTATGTGTGTATCTATATCTACCACACTGCCTCTGTTTGTGTGTATACAACAACACACCCACACATTAAATATATAATATAGATATATATTATATTATATATATTATATATATATATATTTAATATATTACACCACACACAAAACACACACACAACCCCCCACACACTACCCCCACACAACAACACACACACACACAAAAAACACAAACACACAAAACACATAATAATATAATATATATATATAATATATATATATAAAATATATTATTATATAAAATTTATATACACACACATTAAAAAGATATGTGTGTTTGTAGTGGTTTTTTGGGGTGGTGAGTATGGGTGTGTTTTGGGTGTGTGTTTTTTTGTGTTTTTTTTTGTGTGTTTGTGTGTGTTGTGTGTGTTGGGGTTTGTGTGTGGTGGTGTTGTCCCCATACATAAAAAACAGCACACAAAGTATATAATATATAAATATATATATTATATATATATTAAATATAATTATATTATATATATAATTTGCATAAATATTAAAACAAAAACAATACACACACACACACACACCCCAACACAACACACCACATAATATTATATTAAAATAATTTATAATAATATATATATAAATATATATAATATATATATATATAATATTACATTTTTGTTATTTTTATATATATATATATATATATATAATATATATTATTTATTTTGTGTGTGGGTGGTGGGGGGTGTGGGTGTGTGTATGTGTGTGGGGTGGGGTGTTGTGTGTGTGTGTGTAAATATACTAAATATTACATATATATTATATATATATATTATTATATATATAAATTTACCGCCCCAAAAAAAACACACAAACCACACCCCACACACACACCCCACACACCAAAAACACACACCCACAACACAAAACACATATAATATATATTATATATTAATATATATAATATTAATATAGGTTATATAATTTTATATATATATATATAATAATATATAAAATATATAATATAATTTATTATATACATATATATATATATTATATTATATATATTATATATTAATATAAAATTATATAATTGTTGTGTGTTGTGTGGGGTGTGTGGGGGTGTGTGTTTTATGTTGTGTGCGTGTATATATATAATATAATATATTATATTATATATATATTTTATATATTTTTAATAATTTATATATATATATTATGTAATATATATAAATATATATATATATATATATAATAAATATTAAATTATATATGGGGAGGGTTATTTTTCGTGTGTGTGTTTTTTAATATATTTTAAAATATAAATTTATATAAAATTTATATATATATATTATAAAATTTATATATAAACACATACAAACCACACACCACAACACACACACAAACCCCACACACCAAACACACACACAACACCCACACCACAACACACACACACACACACAAAACACCACAAAACCCCCCCAAAAACACAACAAAACACACACACACACACAACAAACACCCAACACAAACACAACACACCCCAAAACCCCACAACATATTATATATATATATATATATATATATTATAAATTATATATATATATATATTAATATGTATTATTTTAAGTAATATAATTAATTAATATATATTTTATGTATGTATATAAAATATATAATAAACATATATATAAGTGTGTGTGTTTGTGGTGTGTGGTGGGGTTTGTTTTTGTGTGTGGGTGGTGGGTGTGTGGGTGTTGTGGGTGGGTGTGTGTGTGTGTGTGGTGGTGTGTGTGTTGTGTGTGTGCGATTTTTATGTATTGTAATATATAAAATAATAAATATATATAATATATATAATATATTATATAAAATTTTAATGTATATGATATATATAAAATTATATATAAAAAATTTATATTATATAATTATATAATGTGTGTGTGTGTTTTTGTGTGTGTGTGTGTTTTGGGTTGTTTTATTATATATATATTATATATATTATTTATTTATAATATATTATATTTATAATATATATATAAATTTTAAATATATTATTAAATTATAATTGATATTTTTAAAATATATATATTATTATTTTATTAATATTATTTATATATATTTATAAATTATATATATTAAAATATATTTTTTTTTATATATTTTAATATATATATTAATATATAATATAATATATATATATCATATATATATATGGGGTGTGTGGGTGTGTGTGTGTGTGTGTTGTGTGTGTGTGTGTAATTTATATATATATATAAAATATATTATTATTTTTATTATATATTTTATAACTATTATATTATATTTATATATATAATTATTAATATATTTAATATTTATAATTTATATAAATATACAAAATATTTTAAATATCATAATATATATATTTCATAATATTAATTCATATATTATATATATATATATTTAATATTATATGTGTGTGTGTGTGTGTGGTGTGTGTGGTGTTGTGTATGTGTGATTTATACATAATATAGATATATAATAATATATAATTATTATATATAATATATATATAATAATAAAAAAATATATATATTTTAATATACTTTGGGGGGGGAGTGTTTTTTCCCCCCAGTTGAGCTTTTACTCACCGTTCGACCCAGGACTCGCAAGAATTGTCATTCCTAGATATAAAAATTAGATTCAGAATGGTTGTTATGAAACGTTTTTGCGCATTTCTTTATTCCGTCTAAACATGGGGGTTTTCTAGGGCTGACGTGCGTCTAAAGCTAGTCATAAAGTGCTCCCTTTTTCTGTAAACCCCTGGTTCTCAATATTTTGGGCTGGAAACCGCTAAAAAATATATCCCCGCCATCTACGAAAACCCCGCCATTAAAATTTAAAATTTGAAGTACGAAATTTATTATCATGATTACTTATCATTTCTCGATAATTACAAACTTTTAAATCCAATAAAAAAACTAAAATTTGGAAAACTTTGCCTGCCTGGATTTGGGAAAACTGCGGTGTTCCTGGGGGGGAGTGGCGTTGAAAATTCCTTTTGTACACTCTTTACTTATCAAAAAGAAATTTACAATCATAAAGTGCGGCTCGCATTTTCCCTTACGTAAAAGGGGCCCTCGTAAGTCTGGCATTGTAAATTTTCTTGCAAACATTGCTACTAAACCTCAGGGGGGATGCGTAACTCTCGTCATCGTTCTCGAGTAGGGGAAAAACAAAGCTATGGCGTGTGCAGAGAAAAAAGGGTCCTCGTTGGCTTGCCTTACCCGGGTCTCTGTTTAATTGGTTTTTTAATAGACGTTCTGGGTGACCTATTTGATACAATCTTTTTACATGATCTTACATTTTCTTTCTTTAAAAAAAAATATATATATGATATAAAATTTTTATATATATAAAATATATAAAAATATATTATATAAAAAATTTATATATATATTATATTATACACCACACCACACACAACCAAACCCCCACACCCCAAACCACACCCCCCCACATAAATATTGAAAAGGGGAAAAAGCCACAGTAAAAAAGAAACTAAACCGTAACGTTTTGAAAATCTTTACGAGTTCCTCTTCAGACGAATAAACCGAAAAATGGGAAAAAGGAGAAAAAAAATTGATGGGGGGAAGATAATAGGTTGGGGGTAGGGGGATGGGGAAACGAAAAAAGGGGGAAAAAAAAAACCCCTTTTTGGAAAAAAAAAATTTTTTTTTAAGGTTTTTTTTCCCTTTTTTAAAGGGGAAAAGGGTTCAAAAAGGGCCCCCGAAAAAAAAGGGTTTTCTTTGGGGAAAAAAAAGGCCCTTTGCCTTTTTTAAAAAATTTTTTAACCCGAGGAAGAAAAAAAAGGGAAGATTTCAT
>NW_023664141.1:2500-14147 GCF_015228065.2 Penaeus monodon | reverse complement strand
CGAAAGGGGAGAAGGCTATCCAAAAAGACGAAGCAATAAGGGAAGATGGACAAAGACAGAAGAACGAAAAGGGAAGAAGCGATCCAAAGAGTCGAAGCAATCAGGAGAATGAGACAAGAAAAATAGAAGACGAAAAGGGGAAGAAGCCAAGGGTGTATGGTAAAAAAAATAGCTGGTAGAAAGCTACCCGCAAACTTGGGTTGACTCTATTTTTATGCTGCGCCATCCTCCCCCCAAATGAGACGTAAATAAGAACAGCATCGAAAATTTTAAAACCTAATGTTAGAGTGTGAATCTTGAGATACACAAAGATAATAACACCAATTCTGGAGAAGGATGCATACAGCAGCATAAACCACAAGACTCCGAATGGATACATGGCACATCGCACCTTATACGCGACCAGGAAGAAGAACAACGCAGGCCAGATAGTCCGTTACAAATGCACACTAAGACACTATCTATAACATATAAAATATCCAACAATAATAATGGTGATATGAAATTGAAAAAATAGTAGGCTAATGCAGAATACAAACAGAATACAAATATAAAACTATAATTATCAACAACATAAAAAGTATGATACAAAACAAAGTTAAAAATAGGCCATATTGCAAGATACAAAGAGAATACAATAATATAAAAGTAAGAAGCTCAACAGAATAACGACAAAAAACAGATAACCGACAATAAAAACAGAATAACGACAAGAATTAAGTGTATTCCACAGAGCAGATGGACGTGGTTTCGGTGCAGAAACAGGGCGACCTGCTTGTTCCACTGCCTGACCACACAGTTAAATTGCAATTTTTTCACAAACGTATGGAAAATCGCTGGGGAACGCGTTTCCCCCTTGAAAAATCGCTGGGAAACGCCCGTTTTCCCTTGTCCCCCGCCCCCCCCCCACACACACTGGAAAAGCGATCCCAAATAAATGGAATAATTTCAGAAGAGAATAAAGATAATAAGAATAACAAGAAGAAAAGATAGTGAGATAATAAGATAACAAGGAAAGTGAACAACAATTTGAAAAGTCTGGAGAACAAAAGAAAAAGGAAGGTTGATAATAATAAGAAGAGGAAAGTAGAAGAAACAATAGAATTAGATTAAACATATAAAAAATGTGATAATAAAACAATAAATAATAAATGCAATAAGAAATATTTAAATGAAATAATAAATATACAAGGTTTCAGCCAACAACATCTGACGAAAAGTACATCAAACTCACAAAAGCAGCACGGAGCGCCGGTGTCGCAGCGATAGAATATGAAAATTTCAACACACACTACACACACACACACGCACCACACACACAAACCCATCGCACATTTCACGCACCACACACAACACACACACACGCACGGCAAACACACACACCAATCACCAGACACACACACACACACACACACACACACACAAGGAAGTATATATTTTAATTATTGGGAAAAATGAAGACAATAAATTAATGAAATTTATAAAAAAAAAAATAAATAAATAATTACAAAAGGAAAAATGGAAAGAAGAGGAATATTTGGAGCATAAAAAAATAAGATGAAAACATACTGAGGGAAACGAAAATCATCATTTTGAAAGTGAATCGCAAAATACTAGAAACAATTAAATAAATAGTGAATATATCTACGTAGTAAAAGGATAAATAAATAAAATAGATCTCACAGAAGATATTGATAATGGTAAGTACAAATAATATCAAAATAGAAGAAAACTAGTAATCAGATAATAGATACACACTAAATGATAAAAATATATATAGATATGAACCATGAAAATGATAAGGAAATAATAAGATACATGATATAAGATATCGAAATTATGAATGAAATCACATACATAAAAAGCAAAAATGATTATAAACTAAAGAATGGTAATAATAATTCAATCATAATAAATATAATCTTTATTCGCTTATCATTATTCCTTTCCTTACAGTTCGTATAATAAGGGAATTAGTGCCCCGGCGAAGCTAACACTACCACACAGAATATAGATTATATATATAGTAGTATATATAGAATATAACGGTATCTATGTAAGTATATAGATACAATATACGACTATACACACAAACAACACACAGACAAATACAGAAATTAGATTCTATAAATATGATGTTATATTTATGTATATATATATGATATATATAATTATATATATATAATATTAATTATATGTATATTATCATCCAGTTTCTATTTTTCTAGTGTGTGTATTTGTTGCCTATGCGTGTGTGTTTGGTATGTATTTATGTAACTAATATTATATATATATATATATATATAATATATATATATATATTATATATATATATATATCTAATATATATATATATCTCAGCAAGTGATTTTCCTTTCGGAATCGTAACTTCAGCAGGAAAAGCAACCCAAAGCAGCTACGAACATCATATCATTTATTTCATACGTTTCGAAGTTTACTACTTCGTCTTCAGTGCTAAAATAGATAAAAAAGTACCATAAACCTAAGCAATTATCAAAATACAAACAAGGAGTAAAGTTGGCTCTTAACTATACAGGCAGTAAGGGGGGAGGGGGAAGTTGTTAAAAAAGCAAACTATGGTTAAAACAAGTGAAACCATGGTAAAAGTAAAACAATGTAAATTAGTAAAGCTTATCAAAAAAGAGGTCAGAATGTTGAAAATCATTTTGGGTGAGTGGTATGTCCAGTGGGAAATAGCAGTGTTTCTCGTGATGGAGGGTGGTGATGTGAACTGAGCTGCATACCTGTAATCGGTAAGACTTACCCATGTGTTCTAAGATACGGTGTGTAGAGAGCGCGGTACTACCCACATATAGAGAGTTACATCTCGAACATTTAATTGATAAACAGCACAGCTCTCAGTGCAAATAGTAAAGGCTTAGTTTTCTTCAAAAGAGAATGCATAGTGTCTTGTCTTGAAAAATAAATCTGAAATCAATGGGGGAAAGTTTCCTTTTAAAATGTTTTTGGAGTCCTTCCTACTATTGAAAACAAGAGTCTCTTGCAACTGATTACACCCGGCGCAGACGGTGAAAGTTCTTTCTTGTTTGAAATTTTCTAGGAGTCTGTAAAACACTAAATTGACTAGGGGTATGAATTCTCTGTGAAGTAATTAGTAAAAAATTCATCCTCTTTGTCAAATTTAACATAGTCAGAGCAAAATGCCTGTATGCTCTGTTGGTTAATGTATAATTCCTATTAAGTTTAAACAGGCTTTGTTGGGCGAAACTTGAGTATTATACCTAAGCCAGTAAATGTGGGTTTCTCTAGCTGATGTTGTTAATCTGCCGTTTTCTTTTGTTTATAGGTTCTAAAAATGGGAGTTTTGAGTTCTGTTCAATTTCATATGTGAACTTAGGATTAGGTAGTTTATTTTAGATATGAACAACCGTTCAACTTGAGAACATTTTTAAAGCAGAAAGTATCATCCCGTATCTTCGGTATAATTTGGTTTGAACCTCCTCAGGGCATTGATTTAATAATCAGTCTTTTTCTGGTGGCATAGAAAGGCATAGGTGGTACCTAAGTGGACCGCCATGGCTACGCCATCTATTGTGTAACAGGTTGTCATTGAAGTTGAATACTGATCGACAGTTTTGCCAGTTGAATGCTTTTTTTATTTGGTTTTTCATTAGGTATGAGGGTATTCCTTGAATTTAAGAGTTCCGCACAATAATGTTGGTCCTGTCTCTTCTAATGGGACTTTGTGAAAAGAGATGTATATCCCACACTGGCCATCAAACAGGCTCATTAAATTTTTCAAAGCAGTTATATCATAACAAATCTTTATGTGTTCTGCTCAATAGTATACTCATTTTTTTGTCAGAGGGGTTAATATGTTACCTAAAAAAACTTTGGCAAATTATAATTAACGTAAACCAATTGATGATATAATGGGTCTAAATTGGATTACCAGTTTTGTTAGGCTTGGGGACACCATAAGACGCCTGGTCTGATCCAGATGCCAAATAAGTTATGTAGACAGATTCACCAATTGAATCTTTTATGCTGCGGAGAAGCGATTAGTTATCTTCCGTTTGTAAATATAGGTCGGCGTGTTAGTATTCGCAATCTAAACTTGGTTACATCACTTAAGAATTCCTTGATTTTTGTGTGTATTCTCACTTTTAATAAACAATATACCCCGTCCCTTATCTGGTTTTGTGATAACTAAGTCTATCATCCCGAGATTAGCCAAAGGTTCAGTGTGGGAATTTGTCTCAGTATTGGCTTTTCGTCCACGACAAAACAGGTGGTAATGCTATTTTGGCATGGCAGCGATTCTGTTATGAATAGAAGTAATGCTGTCCTTTGCCATAAATGTCAAACTTAGATATCCTATTGCAAATACATTCAATCCACTAAAAAGAAGTTTTCTATTTGCTGTTCATCGTGGGAAAACCGAAATCTAAACCTAAGCAAGAGTTCACTTTCCTCTGTGGTAGTTCTGTCTGACAGGTTGAACTATGACTTTCCCAGGCTTAATCTTTTTGGAAATGTCCATGTCTAGTTTAAAAAGCAGTTTCTTTTGGTGTCGTTTTCGAACATTAGCACTCTTTTTTTCTTTGCTTTGTTTGCTACCACATACAAATAAACATTGATAGTCAATGTATACCATCTTGATTTCAGAGATAATACATTGTGTCATAGCTATTGTTGAGTCGAGAGTTTCTGGTTTGACAGTTTTGATTCAAATTGGTAGTTTCAGTAACCAAGACTTTCTAAGTGTGACTAGACAAAAAATTATGACTATGAACCTTGAATTTGATAAAAGATGTGATAGTCTCAAACTTTTTACCTGGTTTTTTAGAACACCAGGTCATGTTCTGATTTTCTGCTTTTTAGTGTCCTTGATGCGGTCTCTGTAATAATGAGCGTAGTTCAGTCAATCAGCAGAAATAATCTCAGCAAGTGATTTCCTTTCGGAATCGTAACTTCAGCAGGAAATCAAACACCAAGCAGCTCGTGTATCATTATTATTACTATTTTATATATATTTTTTAATTATTACGTCTATTATCATTATTATAATTAATACCACCATTATATCATTATGATACAGAACTTGCTATTATACACTACACTTATTCTTTCTACTTACACAAATATCAATTTAAAAGTGAATAATAATGATGAACAGTCAATAGATAACGATAAAATAATAATAATAATAATAATATATAATAATAATATAAATAATAATAATAATAATAATAATAAGATATATAATAATAACACAACAACACACAACAACAACAACAACACAACTCATTACATACGAATATTTCATACATAGACGAATGCTACTGACGACAGGGAATATACAGTGGAACCAGGAAGACAGAAATGTATAACAACTACGTGTTTACTACTACATGTAATATCGGAAATCAGAATAGATCCACAGAAAACCTAAGATGGGTGCTAAAATTTTTGTGGACTTTTTTTTTATGAAATGTTATCCAACTTCTCTTATGCTCACTTTATAATCATTATTGTCATGATTATAGAATTCTGGTATTATTACCATATTACCTGATAATGCCAAATCATCAAATGAATGGAAAACACGTCATTTTGCAGTCTACTCTCCAATACCTAGATTTTGCCGCTTTTTCGACTTTTAGATTTTTTTCTTTTACCTTTTTTATTATATATTGACACATTAATGTTTATTATCATCATTATTATCATGATTATCTCATTATTATCGTTATCATCATCATTAATCATCATTATCTATTTATCAGCATCAGTATCTCATTATTGCAATTTTATCATCATTACAGCAATTCTTATCATTTATTATTGCAATTATTGCAGTTATAATATATAATTTTTACATCTATCTAATAACAACTACAATATAATAGTAATAAGATAATATATAAGATACCGTTTTTTAATAATTATTTTTTATCATTTATTTTCATAATCTCGTTATTCCTGTAATTATGACTGTTATAAATATTATTTTTACTATTATACTACCGATAAAATAATAATAATGATTAATAATAACAATAATAGATTATCACAAAATTTATAACATTAGTATTATTATAATTACACTATTATTATTATTATTGTTATTATTACAGTTATGATATATTTTTTGCAATAATACTAATAATTAAAGTAATAATAATAATACTAATAATAATAATAATATAAATAATAAGATATAATATAGAATGATAAATAAGAAATAAATATACAATAATAATAATAATAAAAAACAAAATAATAATAATATAATCATAATATATAATAATAATAATATAATGATATAATGACAATAATAAATTAATGTAATAATAGTAATAATCATCCAATTTATCCCATTCTCTTTTATTCCACTTTAAATCCATCATTATTGTCATGATTAATAGAATTTCTGGTAATTATTATTATTATTACTCTAATGATTGCCATAAATCATCAAATGAATGGAAAAAACGTCATTTTTGGGTCTCCTCTCTGAAGGCTATATTTCGCTAGATTGTGCCCTTTTTTTCGACTTTTGGGATTTTTTTTCGTTTACTTTTATTGTATATATAGACAACAATTCCGTTTATTACATCATTATTATCAGAATTATCATCATCATTATCGTTATCCTCCATCATTATCAGCATTATCCATCATTACATCATCATTATCATCATATTGCATTATTATATTTATTTATTGCATTATATTTTTCATATGACATTAATTGCAGTTATAATTATATTTTTCATCTATACTCATAGCCAACTAAACTACAATAATAAGAGTAATAACAATAATAATACAATATACGTTTTATAATAATTATTTATATAATTCTTTTAATTAATGATCGTTATTATTGTAATTATTAGTTTATCATAATTATTTTTTTACAATTATCCTACTCCGTAAAATAATAACAATGATAATAATAATAATATAATATTAAATAACAATATATAACAATTTTATACGTATTATTATTATTATTATTATTATTATTACAGTTATGATGTATTATTTGGAAAAAATACTAATAATTAAATTAATGATAATAATGAATAATATTAATAATGATAATAATAATAATATAGATAATGATATCATAATGATAAATAGTAATAAATAGTTACTAATCATCAAAATGTTCTATCCAAATTCTCTTTATTCTTATTTTATAATCTTATTGTCATGAGTAAAATTAATTCTGGTAATTATTTTATTATACCGTATTATATATAGAACACATTCCTGTTATTATCATCATTATTATCATGATTATCATCATTATTATCGTTTATCATCATCTTATCATCATCCTTATCATCATTATTGCAATGATTATCATCTTATTGCAATGATTATCATTATTATTGCAATTCTTGCAGTTATAATATTCTTTTTCACATCTATACTATAACACCTACAATACTAATTGTAATACTAGTAATAACAATATAATACGATAATATCGCTTTTATAATAATATTTATATCATTCTTTTAATTAATAATTGTTATTACTGGTAATATTACTTTTACATAATTATTTTATAATGATACAATTCCTGTTAATTTATCTCATTATTATCCTGATTTATCATCGTATTAGCGTTATCATCATCATACCATCCTTATCATCATCATTATCATCATTATTGGCAATTATTATTATTTATTATCATGTAGTATTGCAATATTGCAGTTATAATATTATTTTTACATCTCTACTTAATAACAACTACAATACTAATTGTAATAATAATAATAATAAAAAAAAAAAAAAAAAAAAAAAAAAAAAAAAAAAAAAAAAAAAAAAAAAAAAAAAAAAAAAAAAAAAAAAAAACAAAAAAAAAAAAAAAAAAAAAAAAAAAAAAAAAAAAAAAAAAAAAAGAAAAACACATAATAACGCTTTTAATTATTATTTATATCATTCTTTTAATTATATCGTTATTACTCTAATTAATGTTAATACTATTTTTACATTATACTACGATAAAAATAATAAAATGATAATATGAATACATAATAATATTTTTTATACAATATTATAACAATTAATAGTATTTATTGTTATTATTATTATTGTTTATTATTACGGTTATAATATATTTTTTGTCAATAATACTAATAATTAAACGTATAATAATAATGATAATAGATATTAATAATAATAATAATAATAATAATGGAAAAATAATAATATAATAATATAAGATAATAATAAGAATAAGAATAATATAATGGTAATAATGATAATAATAATGATAATAGTAATAATTTAAATAATCATCTAATGTTATCCAAATTTCTCTTATTCTCTCTCTTATCATCATTATTGTCTGATTTAATGAAATTCTGGTAAGTATTATCATATATTATTACCCTAATTACTACCGAATCATCAAATAAATGTAAAAAACGTCATTTTGAGTCTTTTTGTTTTTCATCATTATATCGTTATCATCATCATTATCATCATTATTCCATCATTATCATCATCATTATCTCATTATTGTAATTAGTTTTTCATCAGTACTCTGCAATTTATTATCATATTATTGCAATTATTGCAGTTATAATATATATTTTTACTCTATACATACTAATAAACAACACAATAATAATAGTAAATAACAATATAATAACATAATAACGTTGTTTTATAATAATTATTTATATCATTAATTTATTAATTCGTTTTACTTTAATTATTACTGTTATAAAATTATTTTTTTCCATTATACTACCTAGTAAAATAATAATATGATAATACTAACAATAATAATAATAACAAGAATTACAATTAGTATTATTTAATTAGACGTATTATTATTATTATTGTTATTATTACAGTTATAATATATTTTTGGCAATATACTAATATTAAAGTATTGTATAATAATAATAGAGAAAAGAAGAAGAAGAAGAAGGATAATACTAAAAGAAAATGAATATATCAAGTAATAATAATAATTAATAATAAATAACAAAAAATATATAATAATAATAGTTATAATATAATAATGTAAATAATAATATGAATAATAATGATAATGATAATAATGATAATGTAATAATTATTAATAAATCATCAATGTAATCCAAATTCTCTTATTCTCACTTTTATTATCATTATTTACTGTTCCATGATTAGGAGAATCTGGTATTATTATTATTATTACCCTAATATTGCCAGAATCATCAAATGATTTGTTTTAAAACGAATTTGGAGTCTACTCTCAAAAGGCACTCTCAATAGATTTTGCGCTTTTTTACCTTTTTGGGTTTTTTTTCTTTTACAAACTTTTTTTTTCTATATTATGGACACATTCCTGTTATTATCATCATTTATTATCATGATTATATCATTATTATCGTTTATCATCATTATCATCCTTTATCATCATCATTATCCATATTCTTGCAATTATTATCATGCATTTCTGCAATTATTATCATTATTATTGCAATTATTGCAGTTATAATGTATATTTTTTTACATCTATATTAATAACAACTTACAATCCATAATAGTACTATAACAATAAGAATAAACCATAATAAACGTTTTATAATAATTATTTTATCATTATTTTAATTAATATCGTTATTATGTAATTATTACTGGTTAGTAATTATTTTTGCAATTATACTACCGAGTAAAAATAATGATAATGATAATAATAACATAAATAATATTAATAACATATATAACTATTAGTATTATTATAATTATACTTATTATTTATTCTTATTGTAATTATTACAGTAATAATAGATTTTTTGACATATACGATAATTAAGTATAATAATAATATAATACTTATAATATAATAATAATAAAATAATAATATAAAATAATAATATCATAATAATATTAATAATAATATGAGTAATAATGATAATACTATTAACATCATTCAAATGTTGAATCCCAAATTCTCTTTAATTCTCACTTTTTATCATCATTAGTTACATGATTAATAAATTCTGTAGTAATTAGTATCATATACCACATAATTGCCAGACTCATCAAATTAATGGAAAAAACTTCATTTTGGGAGTCTACGCTCACAGGCTAATATTTCGCTAGATTTTGCCCGTTTTTCAACTTTGGATTTTTTTTTCTTTTACTTTTATATATAGGACACAATTCCTGTTATTATCATCATTATTATCGTTATCATCATCAATATCATCATTAATCATCATTATCATCATCATTATCATCATTAGTTCACTATTATCATCATTATTACAATTATTATCATATTATTGCAATTATTGCAGTTATCATATATGTTTTTTACTATACTAATAACAACTCAATAATTAGTAATAAGCAATATAAGAACATTAATGTTTTATAGAATTATTATATAATTCTTTTTAATCAATATCGTTATACTGTAATTATTAGTTATATAATTGATTTCTAACAATTATATTACTAGTAAAAATAATAATAATGATAATAGAACATAATATTATATAACAACTATTTATCACAATTATTATACTTATTATTATTATTATTATTATTATTGCTTATTATTACAGTTATTAACATTTTTTATCAATAATACGAATAATCAAGTAATTATAATAATAATAATAAAATATAATAATAATAATAATAATATATAATATATAATAATATAATAATATAATATGATGATAATAATTAATTAATAATAATAATATGAATAAAATATAATAATATAATAATAATAATAATAATAATAATACTAATAATAATAATTATGAATAATAATAATAATGATATATAATGATATTTTAATCATCCAACTGTTGTATCCAAATTCTCTTTATTCCACTTTTATCATCATTATTGTCATGAATTAATAGAATTTCATGGTAATTATTATCATTATTACTCTAATATTGCCAATCATCAAAATGATGAAAAAACGTCATTATGGGTTCTCTCAAAAGGCAATATTTCGTAGATTTGCCGCTTTTTCGACTTTTGGATTTTTTTCTTTTACTTTTTTATTATATCTGGACCAATTTCCTGGTATTGTCATCATTATTATCATATTATCATCATTATTATCGTTTTCACATTCCCATTGCAGTTGTAATATATATGTTTACATTATACTAATAAACCAACTACAATAATAATAGTAATAACAATAATAATAACAATAATACGTTTTCATATAATATTTATATCCTTATTTTTAATTATATCGTTATGTATGTAATTATTACTGTTATAATAATTATTTTTACAATTATACTACCCTGTAAAATAATAATATTATAATAAGAACGATATAATATTTTTAAATTTAAAAACCCAAAATTTGGTTTACTTATAACAATTATATTCTTACATTATACTTATTATTATATTATTGTTATTATTACAGTTTATAATAATTTTTGGCAATATACTATTAATTAAAGTATAATAATAATAATGATAATATATAATAATGAGTATATAATAATATAATAGTAATAAAATATAATAATATATACTAATAGATAATAGAAATAATACAATTATAGTAATAACATTAATGATGATCAATATTATCCAAATCTCTTTATCTCACTTTTATCTTCATTATGGTCATGATTAATAGAATTCTGGTATT
>NW_023664140.1:10000-14148 GCF_015228065.2 Penaeus monodon | reverse complement strand
AATTTTGCCCCCAAAATTTGCTAGGTCGGCACCCCCCCCCCTCACCCCATTGGGTCATTTCCCCGGCATTCCCCTGGGAAATCTCTCTCCCACGCTCATTACCCCCTTCCCCCCTCGGACCTGCCTCATTTTTAGTTTTCATTATTTTTTTCACCATCTCTCATTTTATTATTGTCTCTGTCCCCCTCCCTGTGTTTCTCACCCTCCTCCCTCCCCTTCCCCCTTCTCTTTCTCTCTTTCTCTCCCTTTCTCTCCTCCTTTCTCTCTCTTCTCTCTCTCTCTCTCCCTCTCCTCTCCTCTCCCCTCCTTTTCCTCTCTCTCTCCTCTCCCCTCTCTTTCTCCCCCCCCTCTCTCTCTCTTTCCTCTTTTTTCCCCTTTTTGTGTTGTATCTATTATCTGTTTTTCTGTCCTCTTTCTTACCTTCGCATTAGCTGAGGTTTTAAAACCTCCCCACGGCCATAACCTTCGCGAGCCTTTAAATTAAGGTCTTTTCCCTTGGGGGATGAAGACCCAAAGCCTTAGGGTACAATACCGAAGAGTTGAGATGTACCCTCGAGTTGCTAAAAAGGATTTTGTAAAAACAAGGTGTCTTTTCGTCGGGAAATATCATGATAATTTGCCCCTGATTATGACACGGCGAAACGATAACGATAAGGAAAATGACAGCGATGAAATGTAATAATAATTAATTAAGTTAAGTAAGTTTTTTTACCACCCCATTGCTCAGGCGGGGGAAATCATGATAAATTTTTACATTCTGACATTGTAAAGTATCTGTAATACTGAGTTGTACAAGGAAAAATAAAATAAAAATCATCATCAACAAAAAATTATTTTACAATGTTTTTTGCCATGTGTTTGAATAACACTGTTATTTGCTGGGGAGTATCCATGTAAATTGGGGTAAGTAGGGTAATTTTCCCCAATGTATCAGATAAAATAAAATATTCCATAGTTTTTTATACTCATTTTAGGGGTCTAAAAAGGCTGAAAATTCATTCCGAGATATGTGTAAAGCGTTCGTTTGTTTTTTCGTTACCAGTCTACATCAGATTCATCTGCACTTCTTGCCCCGTGCAGTTGCCAGTCATTCTGTAACCTAAACGTATTCTGGCAATAACCACGCAAAATGTCTGGTTTGATTTGGGTGCCCCCCATAGGAGGTTTTGCCACCCTATCTGATCGTAGTGCCTTAGGGTACAGTTTTCGGGCCCTTTGGGGTTTTAAATAAAATCTATAGTTTTTCTTTGGAACATTTCAAATATGGAAAACCCCAAGGGCATCCAAAAGATCTTGTTCACAATATCCTTGTGAGGCTTCTTCCCCAATTTGTCTACGGGGTCGTGCTTGCGTTCCCAACATGAGAGGGTATCCAACAAACTAAATGTTGAAATACCTCTGTTGCTAGGTTTTACTTTACGCTTTGCACTCACAATTTCTTCATCGCCCCGCTTTGAAAAAATTTAAAGCGCCCAAAGAGCATTTGGAGTCACAGAAAACTACTCCAGAGCCCCTAGACATTAAAAATTCCCGTTGCGAGGAGTATACCTGCCCAGCTCCTTTTGTGTATGCGGGCCCAATTTTGTATTCTCATTTTAACTTGATGTTGTATAACCCTTTTTGTATACAGCGAAACCCAAAACCAGCTTGTACCCAGACTTAGGGATCCTCGGCGTAACACTCATACATCACACCCTAGATTCTGTGTGTTCCGTTACCGTTCAGCGAAATTTGTTTCAAACACACGTTATGCCCCTGTTTTTTTTTGTGGTAGAATGTAAGGTGCACGTCAATTTTTGAATTTTTCCATGGTGGAAAGGGAGCGACCTTTTGGTTTTTTTACTAATTGGAACATTGATTTTTATAATGTTCAGGAGTTTTTGTGATCAGAGGGCGGCGTGTGTGTATTTGTCACGTTACTTCTGTTTTGTTGCATTTTTTTTTGGAAATCTGAGAGAAAGGGTTCCCTCAGGCTTTGACCCAAATATGGGGAAATAAATATTATTTTCAAAATGGGGGGAAAATTTAATTTGATTCATGTTACTATCCTTGCTGTTTCGGGCGCCGGGGTAACCCTCTAGCTTTTTGCACACCTCCAAACTACCTATTTTGATTCCTTACACTGTAACAATCCCGGCAGGTATCACAACTGACCTTAAAAAACCCCAAGAAAAACATCTAGCGAGCTTAACATTGATCCATGTTCTCTTCCGACAAGAACTTTCAAATTTTCATCTCTCCCAGAGTCTCTTCTTTAGAGAGGGGCCCAGGCCCTGCATCTTTACATTCCCCCCAAAGATATTTATACTTGTGGCAAATGTAAAAGCTCCTGGTACCTAGCAAAGGGGGTGGGGGTAGATACTGGGTTTAGAGCCATTTTTTTCTCAGGGGAAATGAAACCACCTCATGTCCCTTTGCGTGATTCTGTCGAAAATTATTTGCTCCCACTTGTATGATCTCTGACGCATATGTCATCAGCATAGCATATAATGGATTCACCATCCCCAAGTGGGATATCGGCCCCCAGCTGTGCATGAGGACATTGAACAGCATAGGGCTGAAAACTCCTCCCTGTGGGTCCCAATTAAAAAGACTGTAAGTGGAACTTCTCACCCCCTGAACAGGACCTTGCAGATCTTTCGAAGATACATTCAATCCAGTTCTATTTTCCCCCGGGATGCCAAAGCTTACAAATTGTTCTAGGAAAACTTCTCTTTTGAAATGTCAAAGCTGACTTAAGGTCAAGAAAAACGTTGCTTCCCGGGATTAGAGTGTGAAAAGTACTCTGCAAAGCTGTTGTGGCTACCCCCATAGAAACCGTCGTCTGTGGATTTTTCCCTTTTAACCTTACCTGAGTTGTTAAAAATTACCCTTTTCTAGAATTTTTGCTACACATGGGTTAATGAAATTGGTCGGTTTTTATCTTTTTGATTTCGGTATGGGGATGATTAACTGCGTGCCCGGGACCAGGCAGAATCCCTTGTGAAAAACTTAACCGAAGGGAAAAAGGGGTTACCAGGTACCTGAGCTAAAAGGGGAGGAATATAGGTAATTCCCACCCTCACCTGGGGGCGCTTTTCCTTTGATCATGCATTGTTTATTCCCACCATATCTCAGCAAAGTCTGGGGGTCAGTATCGAAATCCAATCTAAAGGGGAAATTTGCTGAAAATTTTAGTTTGCAAAGGTGATCCTGAATATTTGTGGAAGTGGCTAAATTTTGGGGACGCTCCAGCCCATTGAAAAGGGAGCATATCTGCTTGTGCAAAAAGGACAGGGAACTGGGGGTGTTTATTGGGTTTTTGCCTGAAATTCGATTAATTTTTTTCCAGACCCCCGACATTGGGGTGTTTTTGTTAATGTTTTGTAGGAACTGTTCAAAGT
This sequence comes from Penaeus monodon, assembly GCF_015228065.2. Taxonomy (NCBI): domain Eukaryota; kingdom Metazoa; phylum Arthropoda; class Malacostraca; order Decapoda; family Penaeidae; genus Penaeus; species Penaeus monodon. The sequence continues at coordinate 10,765 of NW_023664140.1, read as the reverse complement.
GTTCTTTTCTAAAATGAGTTTTTAATTCCCGTAGGTTTTTGTTAGCTTTAAGAAATTCAAAAATTTTCCGGGTATTATCCTGTTTTAGATTTTAATAAAGCTCCTGAACTCGTTTTGTTTCCTTAATAAGTAGGGGCACCGACCCACTTAGGTTGTTTGCAGCGTTTGGGAGTTGCTGTTCTTGAAAGGTTTTCTTGGGCAGCCCAAGTGTTTTTAGAATCAGTGCCACTGTTTTATGCCATGGAAAATTTATCAAAACTTGTTATGGGTTTAAACATTGTACATCAAGATCGTGATTTAAAGTGATGCTCAAAGGGAAGGGGGTAAAATTTTGCCCTATTTGTTTTTGGTGATGAGTATTATCAACAGCTATCTCGTTATATTCAAAGTGGTCCTGATTAGCCTGTTGCAAGCATGCTTCTGACGTTTTTCCCTCACAAAATCCCTTCCCATTACATAATTAGCCTGCCCCCCCCCACGTGATTTCCCGTCTGTATATTATGTCTAATCTGTTTTTCACAAAAAAAGTCGGAATCTTCGCCATTTTCTTCATTGACTATCTCCAAATTTAAAGTTTGCATTAAAAACTCCCATGCATATTTTGCCGTGTTCTGAAGTTGGCAGTGAAAGTCTGAAACTTTCTACACCTTGCGTATACATTGTACAAGAGAAAAACCCAGAGGTGTTTCGAAAATGTAAAAGCGATACTGCACTTTTTGTCATTAGATTTTGCACCAACTTATGGGTATGGTGTCACTGCATAAG
>NW_023664139.1:0-7500 GCF_015228065.2 Penaeus monodon | reverse complement strand
TATAGATATATGATATATATACATATGTATACACATACACACACACCATGTATGGTATATTATATATATATATATAATATATAATTATATATATATATATATCTATATATATAGATATATATATATATTTATGTATATATACTATAAATCGATAGATAGATAGATAGATAGATAGATATAATACATGTATATATATATATAGCTATAATCGTCTCTCTCTGTATATATACATATCTCCATTATATTATATATATATAGTATCTCTCTCTCATCTATGTCTCTCTATCTATTATGTGTGGGTGTGTATCTCTCATCTCTATATATATAAAGGAACACATTGACAACACACAACACACCACACACACAGACCATACATACACACACAAACACACCACACACACACACACACACACACATATATATATCTCTCTATCTATATATCTATCTATATATATATATATATATATATATATATACGTCAAATCTGAATATGGATATAACTTATATACTTATGTACATATATTATCATATATATGTAGATGTGTATAAATATATATATATTATATATATATATATATATTATATATCTCATCTATCTACTTATGTCTCCGATCTTCTTATATATCTGTATATATGTCTAAATCACTAAATAAATAAATATATATATATCCTATATATATCTCTACTATATCTATATCACCTATTATCATAATATATAGAGATATCATATATATAGATACTATATATATATATAATATGTATATAATATCTATATCTATATCTCTTTATGTGTGTGTAATAGTGTGTATCTGTATATTATATATATATCTATCTCTATAAATGTATATCTATAATATATATATATATATATATATATATATATATATATTATATATTTTTTTTTAAAAAAATATATGTATATATATATATCTATCTTAGTATATATAATCGATATATATATATATATATATAATCCATATATCTGTATATGTCTATGCGTGTGTGTATGTGTGTATCTGGGTTTGTGTGTGTATTCTTTCTATATATCTCTCTATATCTCTCTATATAGCTCTCTCTCTCTCTCTTCTCTCTCTCTCTCCTCTCTGTCTGTCTTGCTCTGTCCTCTCTCTCTCTCTCTATTTCTTTATATACTCTTTGATCATATATCTATCAATTATATATATATTTATCTCCATATGCTATCTCTCTATCTCTCTCTCTCTCTCTCCTCTCTTCTCTGCTCTCTCTCTCCTCTCTACACTACTTCTCTGTTTCCCTCTTTTCTCTCTCCTCTCTCTCCCTCTATCTATCTCTCTCTCTATCTACTTATATCTCTTTTACAGATATTTACCTATATATCATATCATGATCTCTCTCTCTCTTCTCTCTCTCCTCTTTTCTCTCTATCTCCCTCTATCCCTCTCTATCTCTCTCTCTTATCTCTCCCTGCCTCGCTACTATCTATTATAGTACCCCCACACCCACACACCACCACACAAACACCCCCACACACACACACACACACACACCACACACACACACACGTACCACACACACACACACGCACGCCCCCCCCCACACCTACACCCCCCCCCCCCCTCTATCTCTCTCTCTATCTCGCATCTCTCTCATCTCATCTCTCTCTCTCTATCTATCTATATCTTCATCAGCTCTATCTGTCTATATGTAGCTTTATATATATATAGATATATAGTATATATATATATCTCTACTATATATGTTTAACACACACAACGCACACACACTGTTTTGTGTGTGTGTATGCATATATCTATCTATATATAATCCATGACTCTACATATATATATATATTTTATATCTCTATATATATATATATATTTATATATATAACGTATATATATTATATATATATAGTCTATCTAGCTATCTCTTCTCTCTATCTTTCTATAGTTCTCTCTACTCATCCCTGTCTTCTCACCTCTCTATCATCTCCCTTCTATCCGATCTCTCTACATCTAGACATATAATATATAAGATATGTAGCTCTATATAGATATATATTAACTTATTTAATATGTAGGGATATATGTTGTATATATATATCTGTCGCTATTGTGTATTCTGTCTCTCTCATTCCTGTCTCTCTCTCCCTCTGTCTCTCTGTCTGTCCTCTCTCTTGTCTCCAGCTGCCATCTGTATACTCCGCTCTCTCTCTCTCTCTCTCGCTCTCTATCTACTATGTCTCTCGATCTCTCTATCATCTCTGCTCTCTACCTCTCTCTCTCTCTCTCTCCCCTGACTTTCTACCCGTCCCTCCCTCTCTCTGTGGCTCTATCTCCTATCTCTCTCTCTCTCCTCTCTCTCTTCTCTTCTCCCCCCTTCTATCTCTCTCTCCTCTCTCTCTCTCTCTGCATCTCTCAGTACGTTTTTTCTATAATGCCTTTTTCTCTCCCTCTCTCTCTCCCCCCCACCCCCGGCGGCGGCGGCCCCGCGCGCGCTCTTGCTCTCCCCCTGACTCTTCCACCTTCCTCTCTCTCTGCCTCTTTCTCTCTCTCTATCTCTCTCTCTCTCATCCCTCTCTCTATCTTACTCTCTCTATATCTATCATCTCATAGTCACATCTCTCATGTCTGTCTTTCTCCCTGCATTTACTCTCTCTCTCTCTCTCTCTCTCGTCATCTCTCTCTCTCTCTCTCTCTCCATCTACCTCTCCTCTCTCTCTCTCTCTCTCTATCCTCTCTCTCTATCCTCTTCAACTCTGTATATCATATATATATATACATCCTATATACCTCTGTCGTATATATACCTATATATATAGACATATATACACCCACTCTCTCCATTCATATAATACATACATATATCCATCACATCATCTCAATAAAATATTTATCTCTATATATTATATATATCGCTACATCTATATATATATATTTCTTATATCTGTATATATATCTGTATCTCTATGTATATGTGGATATTATTTATATATATGTATATATAGATATCATAGATATATATATTATATATAATATTATATAGTATATATATATTATACTATACGTATATATATATAAATTATCTAGATATTCTTCTCTCTCTCTCTACTATCCCTCTCTGTTCATCTTATGTATATATACGCTATATACTCTGCATACCACACACAAACATGTGTGTGTGCGGTGTGTGTGTCACCGATCTCTATCTCTATCTCTCTATACTATCGTCTATCTCTATCTCTATCTCTCTCCTCCATCTATACTCATCTATCTCTCTCTATATATCTAATCCAATCTATTTATACCTATATATATATACTATATATATATTATATATATATATAGGTGTGTGTGTGGTGTGTGTGTGTGCGTGCGTGCGTGTGTGTGTGTGTGTGTACGGTGGTGTGTGTGGTGTGTGTGTGTGTGTGTGTGTGTGTGTTTGTTTGTGTGTGGTGTGTTGGGTGTGGTTGTACTATATATATATAGTATCGATATGGTATATATATATCTATATATCTCTATATGTATATATTATATATAATAAATATATATTATATATTATATTATATATATATATATATATTATAGTCACTCTCTCTAATATATCTCCCTTATCTATATCTATTCTACTCTCATCTCTCTACTCCTCCTTCATCTCTACATCTAAACATATATATATATATATATATTATATGATATTATATATCTATCTATATTCTATATATATATATATATCAATCTGTACTATACATCTATCTCTCATTTCTATCTATTCTACTCATCATCTCTCTACCTCCATCTCTCGCTCTCTCTATCCATCTCACATCCCTACCTCTCGTCTCTATCTCTCTCTATCTCTCTTGCTCTAATATATATATATATATATATATATATAGATATAATATCCATACATACACACACAAACACAGATAATCCCATACACACACGCATATACATATACTATTGTGTCTATCATATCTACTATATCCTATATCTATCTATATATATCTATATATATCTTATATAAATTATTTATATATACCTCTAATATAATAGCGATATCTATATATATATATATATATTATATGATATATATATATATCTACAATATACACACATATGTACCACACACTAATATCTATATACTATATATATATATCTATATATATACATATTATATATATCTATTTATATATTCTGTATATGATATATATATCTATATATATATGTATAATATATAGATTATATATATATCTTATATATATCATTTCTTTACTTTATTTACTACATATATACCTGAATATACCTCATCTCTGTCCATCAGTATATCTCTAGATCTATATATATCTAATACTATAATATCTATATATACTCTATTTATACACATATACATATATATGAATATATATGTAACACTAAGTATATAAGTAATATAACATAGTCATATATGCCCGATAGTATATATTCTCTTATATCTCTCTCTATCTCTCTCTCTCTCTCACTCTCTCTCTCTCTGTGTGTGTGTGTGTGTGTGATGTTTGTGTGTGTTTGTGTGTGTATGTATGTGTATGTGTGTGTGTGTGTGTGTGTGTTTGTCACTGTGTTTTCCTTTATATATATATAGATATATCTATACACACACACACTACAGATATATCTATACATATATATATATATCACTCTATCTCTATCTATATAATCTCTGTCTCTATGTATATATCCCTCTCTCTCTCTCTATCTCTCTATTCGCTCTCTCTCTGTATATATCTATCTATCTATCGAATCTATCTATCTATCTATATATATATACATACTATAATATAGATAATATATATATATATATATATATATATATATATATATATATAATACTATATATATATATAATACATACAAGATGTGTGTGTGTGTCTGTGTATCCATATGTATATATCTTATATATATAATATTATCATATATAATAATATATATAAATATTATAATATATATGTATGTATACAATGTATAAAAATGAAATATATAATATATATATCATATTAGATTATCCATATATATGTCTGTGTGTGTGTGTTTGTGTGTGTGTATGTGTAATTGTTTTTCTGTGTGTGTGTATCTATATATATATTATGTGATATATATATTTTATATGACTAAGTAAAATCTAACACAAACCTAACACAAACCTACCCGAACTAAACCTAAACCTAAACCAAATACCTAACCAAACCTAACCGAAACGAACCCAAACCTAACCCAAACTAGCCCAAATATCCCTAATCCTAACCCAACATGGACAAACCTCACATAAACCAAACACAAAACTACCCAAACCTAACCCAAACCTACTCAAGCCTAACTCAAACCTAACTCATCCTAACCAAAAAAAAAAAAAAAAAATAAACCTAACACAAACCTAACCTAAACGAAACCCAAATTAACACAAACCTACAGGAAACCTAACAGAAACCTAATGCAAACCTAACACTAAACCAAACAAAGCTAACCCAAACCTAACCGAAACCTAACCTATCCCTAACCCAAACCTAACCTAAACCTAACTCAAACCTAACCAAAACCTAACCCAAATCTAACCCAAACCTAACCCAAACCTAACCGAAACCTAATCTAAACCTAACCTAAACCTATCCTAAACCAAACCTAAACCTAAACCTACCCTAAACAAAACCTAAACCTAACCTTACATAGCATAAACCAAAACCTAAAGGTATCCTTCCTTTTTGCAAACGTAACGTTACCTAATATATATAATATATATGGGGAGTGTATATGTGTTTGTGTGTGTGTGGTGTGTGTGTGGTGTGTGTGTGTGTGTGTCTATAACATATATGAATATACGGGCTCGATATGTATAATTATAATATATAATATATATATAATATATATATTAGTACTTTATATATATATATATATAAAATATATATATATATATATAATATATATATTACATATATATGTATGCATACATATATATTATATAATATATATAATATATATATATATTGTTATATATATATTTATATATATTTATTTATATATTCTTGTTTGTGAGCATATACGTATATATATGTGGGTTTTTATATATAATATATTATATATATTAAAATATATAATATAATATATATATATATATATACCATGTTATATATATATAATATATATATATAATATATATATATATATATTGATATGTATATATATACATACAAAACATATATATTTCATATAAAAATATATAATATATATATATATATATATATTATATATATATATCATATATATAATATAATAAACTGTAATAAAAGTAATATATACATTATGCATATATATATTATATATATAATATATATATATAAATAATATATATAGAATAAGTATATATATTTTATAGATAGATATAGGTAGATGCATAGAAAAGATAGATAAGATAGAGGGATATAGATATAGATATAGAATAAATACCAGCATTATATATCTATTCTTTATCTACTACCTATCTATTTCTTTTTCCCATATATACATATGTGTGTTTCAAATGTGTATATATATGAACGCAGAGAAACACACACACACACAACAACAAACACCCTTTTTAATATATTATTTTATATATTATATATATATATATTAATAATATATATAATATATATATATAATATAAATATATATATATATATTTATATATTATATAAAAAATTATATATATATTATATATATATATATATTAATATATAATATATATTTTTAGTAAATATATATTTACACACACACAAAAAAAAACAAACACAAAAACACACACACACAACACACACACACCCCACACACACACACACACAACACAAACACACACACACATATATTAAATATATATATATATTATATATATTTTTATATATATATATTATATATAAAATATATATATATATATATATATATACATATATATAATATATAGATAGATAATATATAAAGATAATACGAATATATATGGTATTTTATGTATATATATGGCATATATATATATATATATATATATATATATATACATATATTTATATATATATATATATGTGTGTATGTGTTTGCGTGTGTGTGTGTGTGTTTGTGTGTGTTGTTCTGTGTGTGTATGTGATTGTTAATATATGCATATATATACATATACATACATACATATATATATATATATATATATATATATAATATATAATTATATATATATTTATATACAACATGAATGATCACATACACACACACAAAACACACACAAACACACAAAACACACACAAACAAACACACAACACATACGCGCACGCGCTCAATACACATAACACACCCCCACCCACACACACACACACACACCACACACACACACACACACACACACGCACACACAATAACACAGAACACACACACCACGCACGCACAAACCACACCACACACACCACACGCACACACACACACATACACACACCACATATATATTTATATAATTATATAT
>NW_023664138.1:0-10000 GCF_015228065.2 Penaeus monodon | reverse complement strand
GTGTGTGTGTGTGTGTGTGTGAGAGAGACAAACTATGAATATGTAAGTAAAACAAATATAATTATTATCTTTTTGTGATCTTATGAAATAATAGAAATTGCATTTAGATGTACTCATAAGTATCTAGACATTGTAATAATAATAAATAGACAAAGGATACCATGAGGTAACTCTGAAATGTAAAAGTATGTGGAGCATGGAGGTGGAATATAGGAATATTATGCCATAGTACATTTTCTCACCCCTTTTTTTTTCGGTAGAACCTTCTACATGGTTTGACCTTTTTCCCCAGGCAGAAAACAACTACACCTTTTTAAAAAAGTATGATACCCATGTAAACAGAGCAAGTTGTTTCCCAGGAATTTCACAAGTATCCTAATACATATTACATTATTTAACCCTTGGCTTCAAGTATAATGCTGTGGTGAAGCAGGCCTCAATCATAGATGGCATCACATAATGACATACTCTGCACCATCGGTGCATCAAACAAAGCTTTTCTTTCTCCAGTATTACCAACATCATTTGTTTTATGTAATTATTAGATGCAAGCATTTAAAATGAAGGGAAACCTTCAATATTTCATGGAGAAAACTGCTACTGCAAGCTAACAACTGTACATTATTAGCCAATTTTAATACCATGGTTAATGGGTTAAGGTAGATGATTATTAAAGGAGATAACCATATTGCAGAGATGTATATTCTGTGACAATAGGTTGTGTTTGTACAACTTCTTTCTTTTCTTAAAAGGGTGATGAGGAAGAGGGGTCTGTTCAAAGCAACCTCAGAAGTATGTGTGCTTTATATATATATTTTGATAGGAATGAAGCCTCCTTTTGGCCAAAAGTGTGCAATAGAAATACTATAGCCTTGCCAAAAACTAATTCATTGTGAAAGACAGTAGTCTATTTATAACAAAAACTTCCAAAATATGTGTGATCTCAGGGACAGGCCTTTTAATCCCTCAATGATGGTATCAGAAATCTCAAGGCATCACTGACTCAGGTGATTTCTGGCAACCGTCCTGCTGTTTGGCCCAGGAGTCAGCTATATGTAGTGGAACTTTCTGCTAGACATGCTCTAGCGCATCGTGATGCCTATAGTTATACCCAACATGACGAGTCAGTTTGTTATGACAAACACCACAAAGGAATCTCCCATAGTAATAGGCAAAGCATGAATGATTATCATTTTGGCTATTTTAGCATTTCTCATATTATGTCCATCTTTTGTCCTATAATCTCTGTGCTGTCCCTTACCCTGGATGCCAGTGATAGGCTTATGACTCCCTTGATGTCTGGATAGTATTATGATTTTAGCTGGGAAGAGCCAGTCAGCCACATAATTAGTGGTTGAGAAAGTCAGTGAAATTTCATAGCTTTTATTTTATATTTAGTATTGAAAGTCATATTTGATTTTTATTTTATAAATAATAGCTGTTAGTGGAGGTATTATTGAATGGTAAGTCACTGTGGCATATTTTATTTTATTTTGTAAGTAATCCTCTCCCTTTTCAATTAACAGAGGATCTTTGAGAATCTCAGCTTCAGAGAAGTTGCAAGACTAAGAGCAGTATGCAGGACTTGGGCGGATGTTGGAGCCAAGATACTAGAGAAACGCAGAAGACTGCACTACTTGACCATTCATCCGCACAGCATCCCCACCACAGAGGGGAAGGTGAGAGTACTCATAAGATTTGGTCCTATTTAGTCATACATGAGAGGGATATTGTTAATATCTGATATTCCTTATATGTTGATATCTTTTATCCATTATGTATCATTAATATACGCTTAATAATTTGAGGAAAGAATAGGCAGGGAATAGGTTCACATAAGCAAATCGTACATTTTGGAAAATTAGAAGCCTTATTTTAGTAAGACTGTATTTAAACTGTAGAATACTGTCATCATGCATGTTCATTTAGAATGTTTACAGGAAGGCATTACAATATTAAGATTTTTTAAAATTTGTAAATGACAACATTTACTGCATATGAAAAACTTGCATAGGCCAGCTGATAACTGTCATGAAACATAGTGGTAGAAGTGTTAATTCAGAATGTTGTTCCTTAATTCAGGTGACTATTGGTGAATTATCTCCAAGCAGTTTGTTTGAAGGGTTTTTTGAGCACATTGTTAGCAGACCTCGATATTGCTTTGGATTCTGCAATGAAGTTTGGTTGAGTCGCACTGATGTCTTCAGCAAAAAAGGAGAAAATGGTTCGTAATTTGATTTTCTTTATTGGTTTATCATTTAAGTGAATATGAATACAATATTGTACTTCTCAGCTGGATATTAGAAATTGAGTGAATTATTGTAAGATATTTCACATGTGAATAGAGAAATGCAAGCCATGGAAATAGAAATCAAATATATTGCTCTTACTGATTTCCTTTCTTTGTTTTGTTTAATGATTTATTAATAGTTTAAAAACTGTTCTTATCATCAAATTGTTTATATTCTTTTTAGCTTTGCTTCTGTCATACTGCACAAGATTCTAAGACTTATTGATTATAGGCTAGATTTTTCTTATAATGACTTGACTGATACCAAATTACCTCAACAGGAAACTTACCCTTGCTCAGTACCTTCATGGATCTCTCCCCAAGACATGTGAATTTGGACTGTTCTCAGCCACCGGAATCATTGGCACTTAAAAACAATTATCAAGGACATTGGTTAGAATCAGCTAAAAAACCTCAATCACATAATTCTCTCCTTTCTGCACGATGAAGAAAAAGATGGGCAAAGGGCCAAAAGAAGCTGCCGGCGTCATAGCAGTGACGAGATTCAGGCCAGGGAAGATCTCGCAGAATTGGCATCCCCTGCAGTGTCTGATCAGAGTGCAAGTGCTTCCTCCAATATCTCAAGTCAGGCCTCAGCAGCTAGTGCTAAAGAGGAGGCTAATGTTAAAGGTCCCGGGTTGGTTACAGTATTGAAGTAGAGGCTAGATGGAGACATCATTGCGACAAGCAGATGCTGTGTCTTTACTTTTAATACCACACCATCCAGGGTGGAAGTTGAAGTTCTTTAGCATCAGCATGGAGAGCTTTCTAAAGAGATTTGTAAGTATGATTATCGCTCTAATTTAGTAACATTGTAGAATATAGTTTTCAATATTATAGAAGCTTAAAAGGGTTACTCAAAGAGTATTATACCCGCACTGGTGCAGTTGTGTCTTCTATAGGTTCCAGATACATTTGCACTTACTTTATATCTTTTCCTTTTAGCTTTTTTATTTTGTTTGTAGTATAATTTGACACTTCCAAATTCACTGAATATTGATATGCCTTGTTGATACTGTTAGTCTTACTTCTCCAGAGTTGTGATATAAGCTAAGTTTTGGTTTAACCCATTGCCGACGGGTGGCATGTACGTACATGCCATGACATGTCGGGACCATCTGCCGGGGGCACATACGCACATGCCATGAGTTTTTTTTGTTACAATCACGGCAAAAGATTATTTTTTTGCCAGTGAAAGTGTGATTAAGTCAGTTCTAACACTTTCTCATTTTTACCATGCAACAAACAAAAAAATGCAACAAACCGACAATTTCAACTCCATGATGCCACACACTGCTTATTTTATTCAGACTATAGACCGAATAATGATCAACTATGGAGTCTATATAACAACAAAAATACCCTTCAGTCTCAATTTATCAGGAAGTTTGGCAAGTAGAGACTGTAAAAAATAATGAAAATTGAAAATACAACATATCTTCGTAGTATTACGAAGAAACGGCATGGGATGCTGGTATTTGGCATGAGTGGTCACGCATGCTCGGGCGACGATATAAGCCCCCGGCAGCGAGGCCCTGGCCTCTATGAATGCTACCCGTCAATTATGGGTTAATGGTATCAGGTTGCTTCTAACAAGAATTTTTTTTATTTGTTTATTTGTTTTTATTTTAAATTATATGGAAACTGTTTACAAAATAGTTACAGAGTATCACTACATCCTGGCATTTTTGAAATGTGGTCATTTTTATTTCAGCGCTCAGGAAGAGCACTGAATGATGTGACAGTATCTCCAGAAGAGTTCAACAAGATGACAAGTATGACACCTGAAGATGACCTGAAAGCTCTCCTCCTGTTTGATCTTGGTGCAGATGAGGAGACATTCACAGATGCCTTTTTGCAGGCAGCCCTTGAAAGGTAACAAGTTTTTCAACTAGTAGTAATTTCATTAGATATTTAGTAATGCCTCTATCTGTGTCTTTAGAAACAGGTATTTGTATTTTCACCATTGTCTTGTCCACAATCAGTCTTGTCTTTCCCCTCACTGGCATGGCTTCATCTCTCCTCTTCCACATAAAGCCAACCTGTGTCATACTGCACTAAAGCACAACCCATGTGAATGAGGCCTCCGCAACAGGTAGGGAATCTATTTGATCCTCACCCAACCCAAATCAGTTATTCCCAAGCTCTTTCCCATGACTCAGTGCAGCTGATCATAAATTCAAGCACAGAATGTGTGTAATCGAGTTTAAACTTTTTATTCAGCCAAACAATTTATTTTACTATTTTAACCTCAAAAGAATGTAGTAGGCCTAGAGAAAAGAGGGAGAATGAGGGAGGACGCACTGTTGTGGGTATTGGAATTGGAATGGTATGAAGAACAGATAATTGAAGTAATAGATATTGTTTAGGCAGGAAGTCTAGAAAACATTCCTGCATCCAGATTTTGGCTGGAAATCAAAACTAGTGATGGGCCAAATATTCACTTACACGTTTGTAACAAATATAAGGCATGGTGTAAAACAAAGGTAATTCAGATAGGTAGGGTGGTTTAAATACCCGGCCATTTAAACAGGGTGCAGTGTGTGCCTGGCAATGCCTGATTTTGGTTGCAGCATTTGTACAATTTTTTTGTTTAATTTTTGAATTTTACTTGATTTACTTGATTTCAAGAGGTTTAACCACCCTAAGCACTGCAGCAATCCAGTCCTTCCAACCCCTCACAGGCCTCATGTTGATGGTGATCTTCGATTTATCTGTCAAAGTGTCATGAGCCGTAAGCTTCCTGGAATCGCAGAAAGTCAAGTAGATTTGATTTTAGTTACTCATTTTCTATGGCTAAACTCTTACAATATGTTCAAAATCAATTCAGTAAAGGAAATGTAAATCAAATGTCTGTGTATGATATAGAACAACTCAAGTATTCATACAGTTATACACTGGTATGAATATGGAAAATTGATTGAATTGAATATTCGAGGTTTGCATTTACATTCACAAATGTGAATTCTTCTTTAGGATATTTTAGATATCTGTGATATTCCTTTACATTTGATACCTTCATCGTTTGTATCTTTATTATCTGCTTAACTGATGTAAAAAGTGGCAGAGCATAGGTGCATGTAGGACAGTAGATACATTGCTATCATCAAGCATGTCCATTTAGAATCCTTGTAGGAAGATATTGCAATATTAAGGTTTTTTAAATCTTATTATTCATGAACATTAACCCTTCAGTAGTGGGTGTCTAAGGCCGCAGAGGCCAAGTGGTTAGAGTATCGGACTCAAGACTGTCACGACGGCAATCTGAGTTCAAGAGTTTGAGTCACCAGCCGGCACATTGTTCCCTTGGGCAAGGAACTTCACTCGATTGCCTGCCTAGCCACTGGGTGGGCAAGCCAGCCCAAGTCAGTGCTGGTCCAGACCCGGGTAAATAGAGAAGGTAACTCGATAAAAAAAAAAAAAAAACACTGGGCGGAAGGCAACGGCAAAACCACCGCTCTAAATTGCCAAGAAAATCAAGGCCGCGGTAGCTGAGTGGTTAGAGCATCGGACTCAAGACTGTCACGACAGCAATCTGAGTTCGATGGTTTGAGTACCCGGCCGGCACTATGTTCCCTTGGGCAAGGAACTTAACCTCAACTGCGTACCTAGACACTGGGTGGCCAAGCCAGCCCAAGTCAGTGCTGGTCCCAAGCCCGGATAAATAGAGAAAATGATTTCCTATAAAGTAACACTGGCACTCTCCGTGGAAAGGAACTGGGGACCCTACCACGTACTCACTCCAGAGCATCACAACATGAAAACTACAATTAAGTCTCATGCTGTGACCACGGTGGCTCAAACATGAACCTACTGTAAAAAAAAAAAAAGTGGGTGTCTTACAGAATATGGACCATTTCTTGGTGTCACATGTGTGATACACTTCTGTTCTTGGTGTTTGAGGGGATGACTCATGCGTGAGGCATAATTTATGGACTTCAGTAAAATACAAAATGTCTAAATGGATATTTCCAAGACAATTTCCTATTGTACACTAACCAAAAGTCGCATGAAAGATGTTATAAAAATGAAAAGTCATTATTATTTCCATTTACCTGCACTTGACATCATATAAGGATAAAGGGGAAAGTAGGAAAATTATGAGGAGGGAGTTGAAAGACAGACAAAAAATCAGAATGAAAATAAAAAAAGCTGAGACTGAGGGGGGAAAACAGAAAGGCAGGTAGGTGGGCAGATGAAGTGACATCATAAAGTTTACATCACAAGTGATATTAGTAACATCACAAAGCAAAGAAAGTGGGGCCCATGAATTTGAGGAAGTGACACTCACAAAGTGATGTAAGTGACATCATTACAGTCCCCATATTAATTTCAAGATGTCATAGAAAGAAGGAGGTCACTTTTTGCTTTGTTTGGGGTTTATCCACAGTGTGTCAAACATGTACTAAGTCACATTTTAATTTGTGAATGTCGAAAATATACATTCGTTCCACAAAACACAAACATGCAAAAGCAGACTGGACTATATTTATAGCACCACCTTTTTGCAGCTTTTTCTTCTTTCTCCTCCTCAATTTCTTCAGTGTGTTATAAAACTCACTAAAGGGAGAGATATGTGGAAATTTTTGGATTACTCTTAATTTTTAGGTTATTTGAGTGGTGACTTTTCAGGGTGTATGGCTTTTAGACCAGCCCACCAAGTACTTAAAGTATCAAACCTCCTTGCATCCTGTTTGAAATGCTATTAGCTATTTCCATTTTCTGGTTCTGTCTTTGTCATTAGATATATTATATCAAAATGGTAATACATGTGTAAATGCACTGGAAATTTGGGTCCCCCCTGGATACAGCCCCCCCTGGAGACATATGGTAGACATATGGAGATGTGGTACAATCCACCCTCGTAACCTATGGAAATCCTGTAGGAGCTCGTAATGGAGCCCCCTCTTTAAGCACCAATGGGAAACAGACTCCCTCCAAGTTTCTTTGTGCACTCATGACAAAAACATCCCCGGGCATCCTCCACTTAGCACCAATTTTCCATGGCAATATTTTCCAGTCACATGCCCTCAGCCAATTTTTTTTTCTTGATAAGACTTCTCCATCACCCAGATCCCAAAGAATTATAGGAACTTGTCTCTGATTGGGGAAGATTGAGACTGCTGGTCACTCAGACTCACCCCCATCATCTGGATGTTATATTCAGCAACTATCTGGGCTGACCATCTCAGTTCTGTGAACAACTGACAGCATTGTGATACTGTTGAAGGTACTATGTACCCATTGGACTCCACAGTTTTACAGACTTCATCTGCAGGCCATTTTGTATAAAATTGCATTTGAACTGCACTATGCAATTGGCATGCCAACTATAGCTGATGAAAAATGATGTAGCTAATGATAAAGCTAACCAACTATGGAGCTCATAACTTCTACCAAGTATGCCTCTGTTACCCATCGGGTTTAGTGATCACCTTAAAGGGATGAAGGATGGTCCCCCTTAAAATTTAAACCCCTTTCATATTCTAAAGGTAGCTTGGACCATCACAGAAAAACATGGTTGTATACTTGATAAAAGAGCATGTTTGTTTTTCAGTGATATAAACCATAGCCCCCCTAAAAATTCCCAAAATCTCCACAGATACTCATAGAGGAGGACTGTATATCAACCAAAACATAAATTAACTGTCAGTTATTTGCTTCAACTTTCAAGGGCAGGCACCATCAGGATGACTCCTATTGCTGACTGCTACTTTGAGGTACTGAATCAGTAAACCAAAACTTTCCCTCATCATGACTAAACCCCATGATAAGCTTGCAGATACAGAGACAAAAATAAATAAAGACAGCAATGAAGAAGTGTTAAAGAGAAAGAAAAAATCAGTATCATGTTTACAGTACACAGACATAAGGGGGGAAATTAAATAAAAGGGGGAGTTAGCTAGCCTATGGTGTACTTACAAAATGGAGGAAACTATCAAACGACTGTTAGAGCCCCTCTCAGGTTATTTCTTGGAGGAGGAAGGGGAGAAGCACCAACAGACAAAAGTAATACACAGTTAATTAGCACCAGGGACACTTGTATTTACTTTTGCTTGATATATATATATATATAATATATATATATATATATTTTATATATATATATATATATATAATATATATTATATATATATATATATATTTCATATACATATACATATACAGCATTTGATAATGACATTGCACATGGATATGAGTTCTTGAATATCCAAAGAATTCTTTTATACCAATATTGTAAAAAATGAAACTCACAATGATTTATGATGAATTATTTTGGGAGATTTTTCTTTAAAAATACAAGTTTTGTGTACATTTTCACATTGAAATACCCTTCCGTCGACCTCCCTGGTAATATGCTCTAGCTAAAAGGGGGTCGTTGTGTATGAGAAAAAACACAAATGTTAAAAAATAATATAAAAACAAGGATATGATATTTTAATTTTTGGATTTGCTGTAATGGTCGTACGTCCACCATCATAAAAATTTGTTTTGTTTAAAATTGGGTATTTATGGGAAAAAAGCACCAATTCAAAGGGCCCCCATAGGCTGATTTATGCCCTTTCAGAAATAAAAAGAGTGAAAATTTTTATGCCTGAACATGATAGTACTATTTGACATCTGCCTTAAATATAAACTTATAAAATTAAAAAATTGGGTTATACATGATATCCCCCCCCCCGGGCATCAGATCAGTTTTTTATTTTTTTTCAAAGGATAGACAAATTTAACCCCCCTAGTTTACTCTTTTTTTTTTTTTAGAAATTTATTTTATATTGTGATTATAGATTTATTAGTAATAATAGCAAATAGAAATCAAATTTAAAAGGGAATTTTTGGTGCATATCATTTAAACCGGGTTTTATAAGTCAGACATCCCTCTGGTGCATTCCTCCTCAAAAATTCATTTTGGTAGGGGAATATTTTAACCCCCAAGCTGGGGAAAATGCTGCATCATTTTTTTAATTTTTTTTTAAATGTTGTGCACATAGATGGTCTGCTAGTGCTTAGCCAAAAAGGACAATATAGACCTTGTGACCTTCCTAATTTTACCTTTTCCCGGGAAATTTGGGAGGAAAAATTTTTTTTTACTAATACTAGCAATTGGTTTTTTTTATTTTAGACATTTAATTACTTTAATGTTATAAAAATTTGAACAGAAAATAAGTTATGTAAAATTTTTCATAAAAAAAAAGGAAAAGGCTAAGCGGGCAAAACAGGCACTTTTAATTGGGTTTTAGGTGACTTAGTACAAGTTAGTCAATGTGTGTAAAAACAAAAAGTAAACCACAGTGGGCATGGATGTGCATATTGCCATGCTCGCGGCTTGGTAATAAATTAAACCCATTAACCCTCCTTTTTGATGAAACATTTTTAAAAACCTATAGTTTTAAAAAAATTAATTCCTAAAGTTTTTGTGGGCATAAGAACATTTCCCTTTGGAGCATTTAAACGACTTCCTAATTGGTAATGTATTGGTGCGGTTTGGGGTGATGTTCGTGCTGCTTCAGTCGTATTGTTTACCCCCTTAAGTAAATAATTTCTTATAAAGATAATAACGAAAATTTTTTAAATTGGCTTAGTTGTTACAGTAGAAAACTTGATCTGTAGTATTGTGTAAATTGAAATTTTAAAATTAAAACATCACCTGACCCCTTTTTTTTTATTGTTTTTTAATTTTATTATTTTTTTTATTTTAGGATATATGGT
>NW_023664137.1:42450-49675 GCF_015228065.2 Penaeus monodon | reverse complement strand
AGGCAAGCCCTTGGGCCTAGAGGTCTTCTGGACCAAGACCAAGACTCAGAACTTTGGGGGCCTGTTAGAGGAACCCATTCAGTCGATCCATGCTTGCGGTGAGGAAGTTGAAGTTACAGAGAGTTTTACATATCTTGGTAGCATAGTCCATATCTCTGGGCTGTCAGACCAAGAAGTCAATGGACAGATTGGCCTGGCAACAGAAGCCATGAACTTGATTGACAAGAGCATTTGAAGACGTCGGTACCTACACAGAAGGACCAAGCTACATGTCTTCAAGGCCTTGATACTGCCAGTTTTACTCTATAGAAGCGAAACCTGAACGCTATCTAGTGCCTAGGGGTCTCGTCTTGATACCTTTTATAACAAGTCTCTTCGCCAGATCATGGGGTACAGTTGGCAGGACCATGTGTCCAACCGACGGTTACACCATGAGACTGGCATGGGACCTGTTACTTGTATAATATAGGATTGCCAACTCAGGCTATATGAACACCTAGCTCGTTTCCCTGTGGATGACCCTGCCCATCAGGTTGTCTCTTTGTGAGACAACCCTGGGTGGAGAGCCGAGGACGACTCAGGAGGTCATGGCTTGGGCAGTTCAGTAGGACCTGTCGTGAGGAATTAGAGATGGGCCAAGGGCCTGCCTGGAGGCTCGCCACGAGGGGCCCTCGTGGTTGGAAGTGAAGGGTGGATGTGGCCATGCGCCCCGGTCAGTGTTAGCCCCTTGATGATGATGATGATTGTTATTCAGCGCACAAAACATCGACCCCCAACATTCAACATTTTCATGTGAAATGTATAACTAAGAACTGCAAAAAGCATTCCAAGGACAACAAATTTTTCAGAAGGATGGCACTGAGGGTTTGAGTAAAGAATGAACATTACTCACTCATCTTTGCAGAGAGTTTCGCCCTAGAGCCGACGGTTGAGTGCTGTCAGTGGGAGTGGATTTTAGGAGGTCCGTAATCAAGTACGAAGACTTCTTATGAACTGTTGCTCTCATGCTTCAAGCTACATTCTCATTTTGATTATTTGTGCCAAACAATTTTGAATAAATGCTTGCATCAATCAATTTTTCTTTTCAGTTAAATGTCTGGCTTAATTATGTTTTTATTATGAAATAAGAATGCCCACTGTAAACTCATCTGTGTTCAACTTGGGGATATATCGAATCAGCCATCAAATTTGGCCAATGTTTGTCAACAAAATAAAACATTGGTAAAACTGACAAAATGACCTTCAACAAAAAGTCTGACAGACTAACATTACTACGATTATCACAATGTTATTACCAATACTTATAGCAATATCAAAGAAAAAAAAGAATTAAACAATTAATGTAAAAATATAATAAAAAATAAATCCAAAATTCAAGGAAAAAGGGTTTACAAGTGAGCTAGGTAGGACTAGTCATTGATGACTGTATGACTAAGAACTTTCATATTTAAACACAATTAATGAACTAAACTCACTGGGCATGGTATGCACTTATATGCCATCCCAGCAGCAGTGGGTATAAACCCTTTATTCATTATTTTATTCCAAATTTTTGTAAACTTTTCTTATACTGCAGAAAATACAAATACATTTAAAATTTCAAATATAATATTTTTCTGCTTTTTCTACCAATCCACACTACGTTCATAAAATCTCTCTCTCTCTCACACACGCACACGCACACACACTCTCTCTCTCTTTCTCTCTCTCTCTCTCTAGCAGTAACTTGGATTATCTATCTATTCAGCTTGCATAAGAGAAATATTATCTGGTTTTTTTGTTTAAATGTTTGCTTAGATTCTATTAATATCATAATAGCAGCAGGAGGCCCCAGAGGTACGGAGTTATGGCCCACCGGCGTGTGGACACGCTCTGGCTTCGTACCAACTCCTGCCCCCTAGCCACCCTGGGGTAATGGGGCGGCTCGAGGGAGGGGGCCTTGCCAGTCCTCCTCCCCCAGAATGACCCTCTGGCAACGTCTCACATAAATGGAAATGCTGGGGGGGGGGGTGTTGTCCCTCCACCCAGCAAGTAAGGCGGCTGTGGGCCCCGCTGGGAGGGCAAATGTCGGGGTGCAGGTTTGGGAAACGAGAGTTACTCGTCCCGCCTGCGCCCCGGCGGGCGCCAACCCACATGAAGCTTGTGGGGGAAAGCCCTCGGGAACCCCACAGGTGGAAGGCGGTCCCACAGCCTGCCGACCCCCTTTATCTGGGGCTGTGTTGGCGGGGGCGCAGAGGTGGCATGCACCCGGAGGGACCCCGAGGCTTAACCTCAGGCGTGTTTTCCGGGTAGGCGCTTGGAACATCCGGTCCTTGCGGCAGGATGAGGGGTTACCTCTGCTATCGCAGGAATTGAAGCGATGGGAGTTGAGGTGGCTTGCCCTCTCAGAGGTGAGAAGACTGGTAGCGGCACGATCAGTGTGGATGGTTACACCTACTACTGGTCGGCCGCAGCGATGGTCACCACCTCCAGGGTGTAGCCATACCCATCTCCAGTCGACTTCAGCCTGCGGTAGTCGAGGTGACCCCGGGTTGATGAGCGTATCATGGCATTGAGACTGAAGAAGGGCTTTTGGTTCTTGTCCTTTTATTGCTGTATAGCTCCTACCGATGTACATAAAACCCCATGTGAAAGAGGCGTTCTACGCCAACTCGCATCTGTGGCAGACGTTTCCCCCCGGCGAGACTTTCGCATTGTTCTGGGCGACTTCAATACGGATCCGGCTGTGACCGAGGCTGGCTACGAGATGTCTGTCGGCCCCATGGCTGGGAGCTGCCCCCAGCAGCGAGAATAGCCTCCTTCCCCGGGATTTTGCTGGGTCCCAGAAAATGAGGATCTCTGACTCCTGGTACCAGTGCTCCAACTCGCATCGTGGACTTGGTACAGCGATACGGGTAATGGGGCCAAGGAGATCGACCACATTTTTGTCAGCACGCGAGGGAGGATCCTTCAGAACTGCAGGGTTTACCGGAGTGCTGAGTTCTGTGGCACCGACCATAGGCTGCTTGTGGCTACCCTGCGGGTCCACTTCAAAACTCCCCGTCTCTCCAGTGGCCACCCTAAGGGTTTCACTTGGACAGCCCAAAGGGGAGGAGGATGTGCCCGTGGGTTCGCCACGGCAGTCTCGGGACCGATTCTCAGAAACCAGCAACCTGACGGATCCAGTTGCTCTGTGGGAGTCCTTCAAGCGCGTAACACTCGAAGCAGTCAGGAGTCCATTGGCGTACGCCCAAGGACAAAGCAGAATACCATCTCCCTGGAGACATTAGAGGCCACTGAAGCGTGTCGCAAGGTCGGCTGAATGGGAATCAAGTCTTGCGTCGTTCCATGGTGCGTAGGGCTCGGACACTGCTGAAAAGGGGAAACAAGGAACAGTTCATCAGGAATCTTGCTGAGGAGGTCGAAGGCCATTTCTTGGTAAATGACCTTCGCCCTCCCTACCAAGCCCTGAGAAAACTGAACCCTAAGCCCTCCTCACAGATGACTGCAGTCCGATCAGCGGATGAACGGATCATCTCAGATCATGTTGGGGTTCGTGAAGGGTTTGGGCTGAGTATTTTGAAACAGTTTCCAGGTGGCCCCTCCACAGTTACTTGATGCAGCGAGTCTCAGTGCCTGTGCCGGACCCACCCATCAGCGAGGAACCTCCTCCCCTACAAAGGGTAGGCTGGCGTTTTCCAAGCTGAAGAGTGGGAAAGCTGAGGCATATGTGTACCCCTGCTGAATTGCTAAAGGCTGGGGGTGAACCTATGGCTCAGGGCCTGCATACAGTCCTGACTGCCATTTGGCAGTCTGGTACCATTCCCCCCTTGACCTGCTGAGGGGCGTGGTCATCCCTCTCGGGAAAGGGGGAAAAGGGGGATCGTGGGACTGTAGCAACTACCGTGGCATTACACTGCTCAGCATACCAGGCAAGGTTCTCGCCACATTCTTCTGAAAGGATCCGCAACCCCCTACTGAGGCACCAGAGGACGGAGCAGTCTGGATTTACTCCTGGCAAGTCCACAATAGACCGTATATTAGCGGTTCGAGTAATTGTGGAACGCCGTCGTGAGTTTGGTCGTGGGTTGCTTGCAGCCACATCGACCTCAAGAAGGCTTTTGGACTCGGTGCATCGGGAATCGCTATGGGAGATCTGAGGCTCAGGGAATTCCGACACAGATTTTTGGGCCCTGATAGCAAGCCTCTATACTGGTACTGAAAGTGCTGTAAAGTGGGGGTGGGGTAGTCAAACTTCTTCCCTGTTAATTCAGGGGTGAGGCAAGGCTGTGTCCTTGCACCCACACTTTTAAACACTTGTATGGACTGGATAATGGGCAGAGCTACTAGCCAAAGTCAGTGCGGAGCAACACTAGGCAATATTAAGGTCTAGGACCTTGACTTTGCCGACGATGTTGCCATCCTATCTGAGTCCTTGGAGTCACTGTGGCGGCTCTTGAGGCATTTAGCAATGAGGCGAAGCCCCTAGGCTAGAGGTCTCCTGGACCAAGACCAAGATTCAGGACTTTGGGGGCCTGTTAGGGGAACCCGTTCAGCGATCCATGCTTGCGGCGAGGACGTTAAAGGGCACAGAAAGTTTACATACCTTGGTAGCGTAGTCCATATCTCGGGGTTGTCAGACCAGGAAGTCGTAGACGATTGGTTGGCAACAGGAAACCAGAACTCGATCAAAAAAGAGCGTTTGGAGATGTCGGTACTATGCAGAAGAACCAAGCTGCGTGTCTTCAAGGCCTTTATACTTTCCCGTTTTGCTCTATGGAAACGAAACCTGGGCGCTATCCAGTGCCTTGGAGTCTCGCCTTGATGCCTTTTGTAACAAGTCCCTTCGCGGAAACATGGGTACAGTTGGCAGGACCACGTGTCCAACCGGCGGTACACCGTGAGACTGGCATGGGACCTGTTACTTGCATAATCCGATCGCCAACTCAGGCTATATGGCCACCTGCTCGCCTCTCTATGGACGACCCGCCCACCAGGTTGCTCTCTGCGAGACAACCCTGGGTGGAGGAGACTTTGGGACGTCCTAGGAGATCATGGCTTGGGCAGCTCGACGAGACCTGTCGGAGGAACTAGAGATAGGTCGTGTGCCTGCCCGGAGGGCTCGCCTCGAGGATCCTCGTGGCTGGAAGGAAGGGTGGATGCGGCCGTGCGCCCCCGTCGGCGTTAGCCCCTTGATGATGATGATGAATATCATAAAGCACATCTGTGTGATCCAATGTTCTTTTCAGATAATGATTGTCAATGGTGGCTGTGGATGGTACACATTTGTGTCCTGAATGGAGGATGCTGTTGATCACACTATACAGTCACAGATTATATGTTTGCTGTCTGATTTCAGATGCAAGGGGCAGAAAAATCCAGCCATGTGTTCAACAGGGTATAGAAACTGTTCCAATGATTACAGCTGAAAACACAACAGTTGAGAAAATAGTGATACTTCTGGAACATGTCATGGTATTCTAAGTACTTTCCACACTGTAGATGGAAATAAAGTGACCAAACAGTGCATGAATCAGTTTGAACATTCTCAACATGTCCAAAAACATTCAATAAAACCAATGGTTATTTATTGCAAGAATGGTTTGTACTGTCCCTGCTGGAAACTGAAAAATAATACCTAGGAATAGGCCTACACTCACCCTATTTCACAAATGTTTGTCTGTTATAAATTAATCATTCAAACCCTTTTACTAGCTGGATGTAAATTTCTATAAAGCAGAGACTGCATTTGGAAGCTTCTTATTTACTGATTTTGGTCATGCCTTGCAGATTCATGTAAAGTAAATATCTTGTGGAGCTAATTCTTGAACCAGTTTAGTGACTTTTCCGGTTATAATAATATGATTGAAAGCACTTACTTTCTTCTCTTCCCGTAATTTCCAGTTGATGGTGATGTAGAAGGGGTGATTCTGAACCCCTTTACATCTCTAGGTCCACCTCCAAGACGTGTGTTTGGGTCCTTATGCAGCAGGCCCTGAGGAGGTCTCGTGCTTCTTGTGATATTGTAAGTGGGAATCTTACCTATTGTTAAAACAGGGAATGAAGTTAAATATTGCTTGCTGCTTTGGATGAAAGTATTTCTTAATGCAATGTAGTAATACATATATTCCTTTTTTTTCTTTGAATTCTTTTAAAAGTAACTTGGGTGTCATGTTTGATTTTTTTAAATATCATTGTCATGGTAACAGACCTTTAACCCTTTGCCGATGGGTGGCATGTAGTAAATGCCCTGGCATGGCTGGATATCTGCCAGGGCTTGTACGTACATGCCATGGTGTATGTATGGGCATGCCATGAGTTTTTTTTTGTTACAATCATGGCAAATTATTATTTTTCTGCCACTGAAAATGTGATTAAGTTGTTTTTAACACTTTCTCATTTTTACAAAAAAAAAAAAAAAAAAAAAAAAATACAACAAACCTACAATTTCAACTCCACGATACCACACACTGCTTATTTTATTCAGACTATAGAGCGAATAATTTATCAAAATATGGAGTCTATATAACAACAAAAATATCCTTCAGTCTTGATTTATCAGGAAATATGGCAAATAGAGACTTTAGAAAATAATGATAACTGAAAATACAACATATGCTCATAGTATTACGAAGAAACAGCAAAGGATGCTGATATTTGGTATGAGCGGTCACGCATGCTAGGGTGATGATATAAGCCCTCAGCAACGGGGCCCGGGCCACTATGAATACTACCCTTCGGGAAAGGGTTAAAGGACCATCCCTAGCAGAGAGGGGGGGGGGGGTTAGCAGGTCATTTGGAGTTAACTGGCCAATGGTTTACATACATGAATGAGGAAACTACAATGACTGTTGGAGCCCATCTCCTGTATTTCTTGGGAAGAACAAGGGCTTAAGCACCAACAGGAAAATGACGTACACAGATAATTATTGCCTGGTACACCTGTATGAACATTTGCTAATTGCAAACTTGCATACATCCTTTGATAATTACACTGCACATAGATTTGAGTTTGTGAATGTCCAAAGAACAATTTTATACCAATATAAGAAAAAAATTAATATTAATGACTTATGATAACACTTTTGTGGGTTAGTTCTATTAAATGAGGGTCATTCAAATGGTTAACTTTATATGTGTGTGTTTATATACATATACACCTCCTTTGAAATAATAACCACCCAGGGACACCTGCCCCCCCAATTTGGAGTATGGGATATTCAATAGCTTCAGTAGATCTCACAAT
>NW_023664137.1:29950-37450 GCF_015228065.2 Penaeus monodon | reverse complement strand
TTTTCCTGTTGGTGCTTAAGCCCTTGTTCTTCCCAAGAAATACAGGAGATGGGCTCCAACAGTCATTGTAGTTTCCTCATTCATGTATGTAAACCATTGGCCAGTTAACTCCAAATGACCTGCTAACCCCCCCCCCCCTCTCTGCTAGGGATGGTCCTTTAACCCTTTCCCGAAGGGTAGTATTCATAGTGGCCCGGGCCCCGTTGCTGAGGGCTTATATCATCACCCTAGCATGCGTGACCGCTCATACCAAATATCAGCATCCTTTGCTGTTTCTTCGTAATACTATGAGCATATGTTGTATTTTCAGTTATCATTATTTTCTAAAGTCTCTATTTGCCATATTTCCTGATAAATCAAGACTGAAGGATATTTTTGTTGTTATATAGACTCCATAGTTGATCATTATTCGCTCTATAGTCTGAATAAAATAAGCAGTGTGTGGTATCGTGGAGTTGAAATTGTAGGTTTGTTGTATTTTTTTTTTTTTTTTTTTTTTTTTGTAAAAATGAGAAAGTGTTAAAAACAACTTAATCACATTTTCAGTGGCAGAAAAATAATAATTTGCCATGATTGTAACAAAAAAAAACTCATGGCATGTCCATACATACACCATGGCATGTACGTACAAGCCCCTGGCAGATAGTCCAGCCATGCCATGGCATTTACGTACATGCCACCCATCGGCAAAGGGTTAAAGGTCTGTTACCATGACAATGAATATTTATAAAAATCAAACATGACACCCAAAGTTACTGTTAAAGAATTCAAAGAAAAACAAGGAATATATGTATTACTACATTGGCATTAAGAAATACTTTCATCCAAAGCAAGCAAGCAATATTTTAACTTCATTCCCTGTTTTAACAATAGGTAAGATTCCCACGTACAATATCACAAGAAGCACGAGACCTCCTCAGGGGCCTGCTGCATAAGGACCCAAACACACGTCTTGGAGGTGGACCTAGAGATGTGAAAGAGGTTCAGAATCACCCCTTCTACATCACCATCAACTGGAAATTACTGGAAGAGAAGAAAGTAAGTGCTTTCAATCATATTATTATAACCGGAAAAGTCACTAAACTGGTTCAAGAATTAGCTCCACAAGATATTTACTTTACATGAATCTGCAAGGCATGACCAAAATCAGTGAATAAAAAGCTTCCAAAATGCATGTCTCTGCTTTATAGAAATTTTACATCCAGCTAGAAAAAGAGGGTTGAATGATTAATTTATAACAGACAAAACATTTTGAAAAAAGGGTGAGTGTGAGGCCTATTCCTAGGTATTATTTTTCAGTTTCCAGCATGGACAGTACAAAACCATTCTTGCAAATAAATAACCATTGGTTTTATTGAATGTTTTTGGACATGTTGAGAATGTTCAAACTGATTCATGCACTGTTTGGTCACTTTATTTCCATCTACAGTGTGGAAAGTACTTAGAATACCATGACATGTTCCAGAAGTATCACTATTTTCTCAACTGTTGTGTTTTCAGCTGTAATCATTGGAACAGTTTCTATACCCTGTTGAACACATGGCTGGATTTTTCTGCCCCTTGCATCTGAAATCAGACAGCAAACATATAATCTGTGACTGTATAGTGTGATCAACAGCATCCTCCATTCAGGACACAAATGTGTACCATCCACAGCCACCATTGACAATCATTATCTGAAAAGAACATTGGATCACACAGATGTGCTTTATGATATTCATCATCATCATCAAGGGGCTAACGCCGACGGGGGCGCACGGCCGCATCCACCCTTCGCTTCCAGCCACGAGGATCCCTCGAGGCGAGTCTCCAGGCAGGCACACGACCTATCTCTAGTTCCTCGCGACAGGTCTCGTCGAGCTGCCCAAGCCATGATCTCCTAGGACGTCCCACAGGTCTCCTCCACCCAGGGTTGTCTCGCAGAGAGGCAACCTGGTGGGCAGGGTCGTCCATAGAGAGGCGAGCTAGGTGGCCATATAGCCTGAGTTGGCGATCCCGGATTATGCAAGTAACAGGTCCCATGCCAGTCTCACGGTGTAACCGCCGGGTTTGGGACACGTGGTCCTGCCAACTGTACCCATGATCCGGCGAAGGGATTGTTACAAAAGGCATCAAGGCGAGACTCCAAGGCACTGGATAGCGTCCAGGTTTCGCTTCCATAGAGCAAAACTGGAAGTATCAAGGCCTTGAAGCCCACGCAGCTTGGTTCTTCTGCATAGTACGACTTTCCCAAACGCTCTGTTGATCGATTTCATGGCTCCTGTTGCCAGACCAATACGTCTACGACTTCCTGGTCTGACAACCCAGAGATATGGACTACGCTACCAGGTATGTAAAACTTTCTGTAACTTCAACGTCCTCGCCGCAAGCATGGATCGACATAAAGGGTTCCCTAACAGGCCCCCAAAAGCCCGAATCTTGGTCTTGGTCCAGGGGGACCTCTAGGCCTAGGGGCTTCGCCTCTTTGCTAAATGCATCAAGAGCCGCCACAAGTGCCCTCCAAGGACTCAGATAGGTTTGGCAACATCGTCGGCAAAGTCAAGGTCCTAGACCTTAATATTGCCTAGTGTTGCTCCGCACTGACTTTGGCTAGTAGCTTGCCATTATCCAGTCCATACAAGTGTTGAAAAGTGTGGGTGCAAGGACACAGCCTTGCCTCACCTAAATTTAACAGGAAGAAGTTGACATACCCCCCCACACTTTACAGCACTTTCGTACCAGTAAGAGGTTTGCTATAGGCCAATAATCTGTGTCGGAATTCACCCTGAGCCTCAGGATCCCCCATAGGATTCCGATGCACCGAGTCAAACCCCTTTCTTTAGGTCGATGTAGGCTGCAAGCAACCCACGACCAAAACTCACGACGGCATTCCACAATTACTCGAACCGCTAATATACGGTCTATTGTGGACTTGCAGGAGTAAATCCAGGGCTGCTCCCGGGCTCTGGTGCCTCAGTAGGTGGTTGCGGATCCGTTCAGAAGAATGTGAGCGAGAACCTTGCCTGGTATGCTGAGCAGTGTAATGCCACGGTAGTTGCTACAGTCCCATCGATCCCCTTTCCCCCTTTCCCGAGAGGGGTGACCACGCCCCTCAGCAGGTCAGGGGGAATGGTACCAGACTGCCAAATGGCAGTCAGGACGTATGCAGGCCCTGAGCCATAGGTTCACCCCCCGCCTTTTGCAATTCAGCAGGGATATCAAAATATGCCCGCAGCTTTCCACTCTTCAGCTTGGAAATCGCCAGCCTACCCTTGGTTAGGGTTAGGAGGTTTTCCCCGCTGATGGGTGGGTCCCGGCAAAGGCACTGAGACATCGCTTGTATCCAAACTAACTGTTGGAGGGTCCACCTGGTACAACTGTTCAAAATTCTCAGCCCAATGTTCACGAACCCCAACATGATCTGAGATGATCTGTTCATCCGCTGATCGGACTGCAGTCATCTGTGAGGAGGACTTAGGGTTCCCGTTTTCTCAGGGCTTTGGTAGGCAGGGCGAAGTCATTTACCAAGAAATGGCCTTCGACCTCCTCAGCAAGATTCCTGATGAACTGTTCCTTGTCCCTTTTCAGCAGTGTCCGAGCCCTACGCACCATGGAACGACGCAAGACTTGATTCCCATTCAGCCGAGCCTTGCGACACGCTTCAGTGGCCTCTAATGTCTCCAGGGAGATGGTATTCTGCTTTGTCCTGGGCGTACGCCAATGGACTCCTGAGCTGCTTCGAGTTACGCGCTTTAAGGACTCCACAGAGCAACTGGAAACCGTCAGGTTGCTGTTTCTGAGAATCGGTCAGAGGGCTGCCGTGGCGAACCCACGGGCCACCACTCCTCTCCCTTAGTCTGTCCAAGTGAAACACCTTAGGGTGGGCCCCTGGAGAGACGGGAGTTTTGAAGGGACCGCAGGGTAGCCACAAGCAGCCTATGGTCGGTGCCACAGAACTCAGCACTCGGTAAACCCTGCAGTTTGAAGGATCTCCCTCGCGTGCTGACAAGAATGTGGTCGATCTCCTTGGCCACATTACCGTATCGCTGTACCAAGTCCAGCGATGCGAGTTTGGGGCATGGTACCAGGAGTCAGAGATCCTCATTTTCTGGGACCTAGCAAAGTCCGGAGAAGGAGGGTATTCTCGCTGCTGGGATCAGCTCCCGAGCCATGGGGGCCGACAGACATCTCGTAGCCCGCTCGGTCACAGCCCGGGTACCCTATTGAAGTCGCCCAGAACAATGCGAATTCTCGCCGGGGGCAATCGTCTGCCACAGATGCGAGTTTGGCGTAGAACGCCTCTTTCACATGGGGTTTTTTGTACAAACGGTAGGAGCGTATACAGCAATAAGAGACAAGAAGCCAAAAGCATGCTTCAGTTCAATGCCATGATACGCTCATCAACCGGTGTCCCCCTCGACTACCGCAGGTGAAGTCGACTGGAGATGGCTATGGCTACACCCTGGAGGTGGTGACCATCGCTGCGGCCGACCAGTAGTAGTGTTAACCATCCACACTGATCGTGCCGCTACCAGGTTCTTCTCACCTCTGAGAGGGCAGCCACCTCAAAATCCCAGTCGCTTCAATTCCCGCGATAGCAGAGGTAACCGCTCCTCCTGCCGCAAGGACCGGAGTTCCAAGCGCCTACCCGGAAAGCACGCCTGAGGTTAAGCCTCGGGGGGTCACTCCGGGTGCATGCCACCTCGCCGCCCCCCGCCAACACAGCCCCAGATAAAGGGGGTCGGCAGGCTGTGGGACCGCCTATCCACCTGTGGGGTTCCCGAGGGCTTTCCCCCACAAGCTTCATGGTGGGTTGGCGCCTGCCGGGGCGCAGGCGGGACGAGTAACTCTCGTTCCAATCCTGCACCCCGACATTTGCCCTCCCAGCGGGAACCACAGCCCGCCTTACTTGCGGGTGGGAGGGACAACACCCTCCCCCCAGCATTTCCATTTATGTGAGACGTTGCCAGAGGGTCATTCTGGGGGGAGGAGGACTGGCAAGGCCCACCTCCCTCGAGCCGCCCCATTACCCCAGGGTGGCTAGGGGGCAGGAGTTGGTACGAAGCCAGAGCGTGTCCACACGCCGGTGGGCCATAACTCCGTACCTCTGGGGCCTCCTGCTGCTATTATGATATTAATAGAATCTAAGCAAACATTATAAACAACAAAACCAGATAATATACTCTTATGCAAGCTGAATAGATAGATAATCCAAGTTACTGCTAGAGAGAGAGAGAGAGAAAGAGAGAGAGAGTGTGTGTGCGTGTGCGTGTGTGAGAGAGAGAGAGATTTTATGAACGTAGTGTGGATTGGTAGAAAAAGCAGAAAAATATTATATTTGAAATTTTAAATGTATTTGTATTTTCTGCAGTATAAGAAAAGTTTACAAAAATTTGGAATAAAATAATGAATAAAGGGTTTATACCCACTGCTGCTGGGATGGCATATAAGTGCATACCATGCCCAGTGAGTTTAGTTCATTAATTGTGTTTAAATATGAAAGTTCTTAGTCATACAGTCATCAATGACTAGTCCTACCTAGCTCACTTGTAAATCCTTTTCCTTGAATTTTGGATTTATTTTTTATTATATTTTTACATTAATTGTTTAATTCTTTTTTTTCTTTGATATTGCTATAAGTATTGGTAATAACATTTTGATAATCTAGTAATGTAGTCTGTCCCGACTTTTTGTTGAAGGTCATTTTGTCAGTTTTACCAATGTTTTATTTTGTTGACAAACATTGGCCAAATTTGATGGCTGATTCGATATATCCCCAAGTTGAACACAGATGAGTTTACAGTGGGCATTCTTATTTCATAATAAAAACATAATTAAGCCAGACATTTAACTGAAAAGAAAAATTGATTGATGCAAGCATTTATTCAAAATTGTTTGGCACAAATAATCAAAATGAGAATGTAGCTTGAAGCATGAGAGCAACAGTTCATAAGAAGTCTTCGTACTTGATTACGGACCTCCTAAAATCCACTCCCACTGACAGCACTCAACCGTCGGCTCTAGGGCGAAACTCTCTGCAAAGATGAGTGAGTAATGTTCATTCTTTACTCAAACCCTCAGTGCCATCCTTCTGAAAAATTTGTTGTCCTTGGAATGCTTTTTGCAGTTCTTAGTTATACATTTCACATGAAAATGTTGAATGTTGGGGGTCGATGTTTTGTGCGCTGAATAACAATCATCATCATCATCAAGGGGCTAACACTGACCGGGGCGCATGGCCACATCCACCCTTCACTTCCAACCACGAGGGCCCCTCGTGGCGAGCCTCCAGGCAGGCCCTTGGCCCATCTCTAATTCCTCACGACAGGTCCTACTGAACTGCCCAAGCCATGACCTCCTGAGTCGTCCCTCAGGCCTCCTCCACCCAGGGTTGTCTCACAAAGAGACAACCTGATGGGCAGGGTCATCCACAGGGAAACGAGCTAGGTGTTCATATAGCCTGAGTTGGCAATCCTATATTATACAAGTAACAGGTCCCATGCCAGTCTCATGGTGTAACCGTCGGTTGGACACATGGTCCTGCCAACTGTACCCCATGATCTGGCGAAGAGACTTGTTATAAAAGGTATCAAGACGAGACCCCTAGGCACTAGATAGCGTTCAGGTTTCGCTTCTATAGAGTAAAACTGGCAGTATCAAGGCCTTGAAGACATGTAGCTTGGTCCTTCTGTGTAGGTACCGACGTCTTCAAATGCTCTTGTCAATCAAGTTCATGGCTTCTGTTGCCAGGCCAATCTGTCCATTGACTTCTTGGTCTGACAGCCCAGAGATATGGACTATGCTACCAAGATATGTAAAACTCTCTGTAACTTCAACTTCCTCACCGCAAGCATGGATCGACTGAATGGGTTCCTCTAACAGGCCCCCAAAGTTCTGAGTCTTGGTCTTGGTCCAGAAGACCTCTAGGCCCAAGGGCTTTGCCTCATTGCTAAATGCATCAAGAGCCGCCACTAGTGACTCCAGGGACTGAAATAGGATAGCAACATCATCAGCAAAGTCAAGGTCTGAGACCTTGATATTGCCCAGAATAACAATGATCTAAGTATTTTCAGAATACCCAAGAAACTCGGAGAGCAGTTCATCAGTTTCATCGCCCATTGTTAACACAATTCGTCCAATGCTTCAGCAACCTCACAAACAAGTATAAAAGTGAGAGCTTGAATTGATTTGATTGATTTGGAAGCCATATCATTATACCAAGATTGTAAACCTATGCCATCCAACGGAAACTTACTTCCTCCTTTGTATTGTAGTACTCGGGTTTCCATAGGGTATTGCTATGTACCTCACATGTGTCAGGTCAGGTTACTCAATTCCAGGAAGTGATTACATATGGAGTATGGATGTGTCTCTGTAATAGTCATTCCAGGTCACCAGAAATTTCCACCAAGAAGACACATGGCAACACTCATCCTCAAACCACATCTTGTGTGACAACTTCCTGTCAATGGTCACCCAAGTCCATAGCTATTGAGCAAATCTGACCTATCATTGTAAAGG
>NW_023664137.1:21406-29850 GCF_015228065.2 Penaeus monodon | reverse complement strand
TTTGGGCATTTTCTACATACATTCATGTTAACAAATCAGACAATGAAAGTATTGTTGTTTCATTTCCCATTTTAAAGATATTAAACAAAATGAATTAGATATTATAGAACACACTGATACTTTACTTCAATTTCCATGAAAAAAAGCACAACAAATGCAAATTACAGTATGAACTCGACTTTACAACAAATGCAAAATTACAGTATGACCTCGACTTTACAACAAATGCAAATTACAGTATGACCTCGACTTTACCAATGATAGGTCAGATTTGCTCAATAGCTATGGACTTGGGTGACCATGACAGGAATTTGTCACAAAAAGAGGGGGTTGAGGATGAGTGTTCCCATGTTCCTTGGGGAAATTTCGGGTGACTGGAAGATATTAAAAGACACACCCATACTCCATATGAAAATCATTTCCGGAAATTGAGAAACCGACCTGACACAGTGAGGTACTAGCAATACCTAGGGAAAACCCCGAGTACTACAATACAAAGGGGGAAGAAATTTTCCCGGGGATGGCATGGGTTTTTAAATTTTGGTAAATGAATGGCTTCCAAATAAATAAAATCAATTCAAGTCTCATTTTATACTTTTTTGTGAGGTTGTGAAGCTTTGGACGAATGTGTTAAAAAGGGGCGATGAAACGAGAACTGCTCCCCGGGTTTTTGGGTATCTAAAAATACTAGATCATTTTTTTGGGGCAATTTTCAAGGTCTAAACCCTTGATTTTGTGATGATGTTGCTACCTTTTTGGGCCTGGAGTAATAGTGGCGGCTCTGAGCATTGCAAGAGCAAAGCCCTTGGGCCTAGAGGTTTCGGCCCAAAGACCAAGACTCAAATTTGGGGGGCCTGTTAGAGGAACCCATTAGCGATCCAGTTTGGGGTGAGGAAGTTGAAGTTACAGAGGTTTTACAATCTGGTAGCATAGTCCATATCTCTGGCTGTCAGACCAAGAAGTAAGGACAGATTGGCGGCAACAGAAGCCATGAATTTATTTACAAGAGATTTTAAGACGTCGGTACCCACACAGAAGGACCAAACTACATGTCTCAAGGCCTGATACTGCCGCTTATGAAGCGAAACCTGAACGTATTAGGCCTAGGGGTCTGTCTTTATACCCTTTTAAACAAGTCTCTCGCCCGACAGGGGGACAGTTTGGGAGGACCATGTCCAAACCACGGTTTCACCCTGAGACTGGCAGGGACCTGTACTGTAAATATAGATTTCCAACTAGGTATATGAACACCTAGTCGTTCCCCGTGGATGACCCTGCCCCTCAGGTTGTCTCTTTTGGACAACCCGGGGGAGGAGGCCTGAGGACGATCAGGAGGGCATGGGTTTGGGGAGTCAGTAGGACCTGTCGTGAGGAATTTGAGATGGGGGCCAAGGGCCCGCCCGGAGGCTGCCCCGAGGGCCCTGTGGTTGGAGTGAAGGGTGGATGTGGCATGCGCCCCGGCAGTGTTAGCCCCTTTATGATATGAGTTTTTATAGCGCACAAAAAACGACCCCCCAAAATTCAACATTTAGTGAAATGTATAACTAAGAAAATGCAAAAAGCTCCAAAGACAACAAATTTTTTAGAAGGATGGGGATGAGGGGTTTTAGTAAAGAATGAACATTACCATATCTTTTCAGGAGTTCGCCCCAGGCCCACGGTGAGTGTGTCAGGGGGAGGGATTTAGGAGGTCCGTAATCAAGTTCGAAGACTCTTTGAATGTTGCTCTCATGTTCAAGTAATTCTTTTTTGATTTTTTGTGAAAACAATTTGAAAAAATGCTTGCACAATCATTTTTCTTTCTTTTAAAATTTTGGGTTTAATTATTTTTTTTATATGAAATAAGAATCCCCACGAAATCATTGTGTTCAATTTGGGGATATAAAATCAGCCATAAAATTTTGGCAATTTTTGTCAACAAAATAAAACTTTGGGAAAACTGACAAAATGACCTCAACAAAAAATTGAAGACTAAAATTACTACGATTCACAATGTTTTACCAATACTTTTAAACAAATCAAAGAAAAAAAAGAATTAAACAATAATGTAAAAAAATAATAAAAAATAAATCCAAAATTTAAGGAAAAAGGGTTTAAAGTGAGCTAGTAGGGTATCTTTGATGATGTATGATAAGAAATTTCATTTTTAAAACACTTAATGAACTAAACTCACGGCATGGTATGCACATATGCCACCCCGAGAGGGGAAAAAAACCCCTTTACTTTATTTTTTTCCCAAATTTTTTAAAAACTTTTCTTATACGAAAAAAAATACAAAACATTTAAAATTTCAAAATAATATTTTTTCTGCTTTTTCTCCCAATCCACAACTTTTCATAAAATCTCCTCTCTTCAAACGCACACGACACACACTTCTCTCTTTTTCTCTCTTTTCTCTAGCAGAAATTGGTTATCATCTATTCAGTTGCATAAGAGTATTTTATCGGTTTGTTGTTAAATGTTTGCTTAGATTCTTTAATTAAAATAGCGCAGGGGGCCCCCAGAGGTAGGGTTAGGCCCCGGCGTGTGGACACGCTTGGTTGTCCAAAACCCCTCCCCCCTAGCCCCCCGGGGGTAAGGGGGCGGCTGGGGAGGGGGGGCCTTGCCAGTCCCCCTCCCCCCAAAATGCCCCTTTGGGCAAGTCTCAATAAAGGGAAAATGCTGGGGGGAGGGGTTTGTCCCCCCCAGCAAGAAAAGGGGGGCTGGGGGTCCCGCGGGGAGGGCAAATGTGGGGGTGAGGATTGGACGAGAGTTACTCGTCCCGCCTGCGCCCCGGCAGGCCCCAAAACCCCCCATGAATTGGGGGGGAAACCCCTCGGCCCCCCACAGGGGATAGGCGGCCCCACAGCCTCCCCGACCCCCTTTTTTGGGGGCGGTTGGGGGGGGGCGGCAGGGTGGCATGCCCCCGGAGTGCCCACCCGGGGTTTAACCCTAGGGTGCTTTCCGGGTAGGGTTTGGAACATCCGGCCCTTTGGGCAGGATGAGGGGTTTCTCTGTATCGCAGGAATGAAGGGGACTGGGAGTTGAGGTGGCCCCCTCTCGAGGTGAGAAGACTGGTAGCGGCCGATCAGTGTGGATGGTTACACCTACTACGGGTCGGGCCGCAGCGAGGGTCACCACCCCGGGGTGTAGCCATCCCATCTTCCAGTCGACTTCAGCGCGGAGCGAGGTGACCCCCGGTGATGAGCGTACATGGCTTTGGGGGACTGAAGATGTTTTGGTTTTCTTGTCTTTATTGCTGTATCGCCCCACGATGAATAAAACCCAGGAAAGAGCGTTTACGCCAAACTGATTGGGGCAGACGTTTTGCCCCCGGCGAGACTTTCGCATTTTTCGGGCGATTTCAATACGGTATCCGGCTGTGCCCGAGCGGGCTACAGAGTCTGGGGCCCCCCATGGCTCGGGAGCTGATCCCAGAGCGAAAATTTAGCCCCCTTCTCGGGACTTGCTAGGTCCAGAAATGGGGTCTCTGACTCTGGACCAGTGCTCCAACTCGCATCGCTGGCTTGGCAGCGATAGGGTAAGGGGCCAAGGAGACGACACATTTTGTCAGCACGCGAGGGAGGACCCTTCGAATCCCGGGTTTCCCGGGTGCGAGTTCTGTGGCACCGACCATAGGGCTTGTGGCTCCCCTGGGGGTTTCCATTTTAAAAAATCCCCGCTCCCCAGTGGCTACCCTAAGGTGTTTCACTTGGACAGACTAAGGGAGGGGGAGGTCCCCGGGGGTTCGCCAGGCAGTCTTGACCGATTCTCAAAAAACCAGCAACTGACGGACCCAGTTGCTCTGGGGGGAGTCCTTAAAGGCGAAACACTCGAAGCAGTAGGAGTCCATTGCGTACGCCCAAGGACAAACAAAAACCCTTTCCCCCTGGAGACATTAGAGGCCACTGAAGGGTCGCAAGGCTCGGCTGAATGGGAATCAAGTCTTGCGTCTTTCCCATGGTGCGGGGGCTGGAACTGCTGAGAAGGAAAAGGGAAAACCGTTCTCGGGGAATTTTGCTGGGAGGTCAAAGGCCATTTTTTGGAAAAGACCTTCGCCTGCCTCCCAACCCCTGAAAAAAACTAAAACCCTAAGCCCCCTCAAGTGACGCAGTCCGATCACGGATGAAGGATCATTCAGATCATGTTGGGGTTGTAAACTTTGGGGGTGAGTATTTGAAACATTTGCCCAGGTGGACCCTCCAAAGTTAGTTTGGATGCAAGCGATGTCTCAGTGCCTGTGCGGACCACATCAGCGGGGAAACCCCTCCCCTAACAAAGGGTAGGCTGGCGATTTCCAAGCTGAAGAGTGGAAAGCTGAGGCATTGTGATATCCCTGCTGAATTGCAAAGGGTGGGGTGAACCTAGGTCGGGGCTCAACAGTCTGACTGCCATTTGGCAGTGGTACATTTTCCCCCCGACCTGCGAGGGGCGGGTCATCCCTTCTGGGAAGGGGGAAAGGGGGTCGATGGGGCTGTAGCAAATACCGTGGCATTAACTGCTAGCATACCCGGGAAAGGGTTTTCGTCACATTCTTCTGAAACGGTCCGCAACCCCCTACGAGGCACCCGAGACCCGGGGCAGTTGGGTTTTCTCCCTGGCAAGTCCCCCAATAGACGTAATTTGCGGTTGATAATTGTGGGAAAGCCGCGTGGTTTGGGGGTGGGTTTTCAGTACACGACCTCAAGAAGGCGTTTGACCGGTGCATCGGGAACGCTAGGGGATCCTGAGGCTCGGGGGGAATTTCCCACAAGGGTTATTGGCTGATAGCAAGCCTCTATACTGTACTGAAAGTGCTGAAAATTGGGGGGGGGTATGTCAAACTTCTTCCTGTTTAATTTAGGGGGAGGCAAAGGTGTGCCTTGCACCCCCCACTTTCAACACTTGTATGGGGCTGGATAAGGGCAGAGCTACTAGCCAAAGTCAGTGCGGAGCAACACTAGGGAATATTAAGGTCTAGGGCCTTGATTTCCGCGATGTTTCCATCCTATCTGAGTCCTTGGAGTCAATTGGGCGGTCTTTATGATTTAGCAATGAGGGAAGCCCCTAGGCCCAGAGGTCCTGGACCAAGCCAAGATTCAGGACTTTGGGGGCCCCCTTAGGGGAACCCGTTCAGTCGACCCGCTTTCGGCGAGGCGTTGAAGTCACAGAAAGTTTACATACCTTTGGGAGCGTAGTCCATATCTTGGGTTGTCAGACCAGGAAGTCAGTAGACGATTTGGGCGGGGAACAGGGGGCCATGGGAATCGATCAACAAGAGCGTTTGGAGATGTCGGTACCATGCGAAGAAAACCCGG
Source organism: Penaeus monodon (assembly GCF_015228065.2). Taxonomy (NCBI): domain Eukaryota; kingdom Metazoa; phylum Arthropoda; class Malacostraca; order Decapoda; family Penaeidae; genus Penaeus; species Penaeus monodon. The sequence continues at coordinate 24,574 of NW_023664137.1, read as the reverse complement.
CGTGTCTTTAAGGCCTGATACTTCCGTTTTTCTCTATGGGAAACGAAACCTGGACCTATCCCGGCCCCTTTGGGGTCTGCCTTTATGCCTTTTTTAAAAAAGTCCCTTTGCCGACTGGGGGACAGTTGGGAGGACCCCGTGTCCAACCGGCGGTTACACCGTGAGACGGGGATGGGGCCTGTTACTTGCATAATCCGGGTCGCCAACTCAGGCTATTTTGGCCACCTAGCTCGCCTCTCTATGGCGACCCCCCCAGGTTGCTCTCTCGAGACAACCCTGGGGGAGGAGACCGGGGGCGTCCTAGGAGATCATGGTTGGGCAGCTGACGAGACCTGTCGCGAGGAACAGAGATAGGTCGTGTCCTGCTGGAGACTCGCCCGAGGGATCCCCGTGGCTGGGGGCGGGAAAGGGGGGATGCGGCCGTGCGCCCCCGGGCGTAGCCCCTTTATATGATGATAATAATAAAAGCACATCTGTGTGATCCAATGTTTTTTCAGATAATGATTTTCAATGGTGGCTGTGGATGGTACACATTTTTGGGCCTGAATGGAGGATGCTGTTTATACCCCCTTACGTCAAAGATTATATGTTGCTTTGATTTCAGATGCAAGGGCAGAAAAAAACAGAAAGTGTCAAAACGGGTATAGAAACTGTTCCAATGATTACAGCTGAAAACACAACAGTTGAGAAAATAGTGATACTTCTGGAACATGTCATGGTATTCTAAGTACTTTCCACACTGTAGATGGAAATAAAGTGACCAAACAGTGCATGAATCAGTTTGAACATTCTCAACATGTCCAAAAACATTCAATAAAACCAATGGTTATTTATTTGCAAGAATGGTTTTGTACTGTCCATGCTGGAAACTGAAAAATAATACCTAGGAATAGGCCTCACACTCACCCTATTTCACAAATGTTTGTCTGTTATAAATTAATCATTCAACCCTCTTTTACTAGCTGGATGTAAATTACTATAAAGCAGAGACATGCATTTTGGAAGCTTCTTATTCACTGATTTTGGTCATGCCTTGCAGATTCATGTAAAGTAAATATCTTGTGGAGCTAATTCTTGAACCAGTTTAGTGACTTTTCCGGTTATAATAATATGATTGAAAGCACTTACTTTCTTCTCTTCCAGTAATTTCCAGTTGATGGTGATGTAGAAGGGGTGATTCTGAACCTCTTTCACATCTCTAGGTCCACCTCCAAGACGTGTGTTTGGGTCCTTATGCAGCAGGCCCCTGAGGAGGTCTCGTGCTTCTTGTGATATTGTACGTGGGAATCTTACCTATTGTTAAAACAGGGAATGAAGTTAAAATATTGCTTGCTTGCTTTGGATGAAAGTATTTCTTAATGCCAATGTAGTAATACATATATTCCTTGTTTTTCTTTGAATTCTTTAACAGTAACTTTGGGTGTCATGTTTGATTTTTATAAATATTCATTGTCATGGTAACAGACCTTTAACCCTTTGCCGATGGGTGGCATGTACGTAAATGCCATGGCATGGCTGGACTATCTGCCAGGGGCTTGTACGTACATGCCATGGTGTATGTATGGACATGCCATGAGTTTTTTTTTGTTACAATCATGGCAAATTATTATTTTTCTGCCACTGAAAATGTGATTAAGTTTTTTTTAACAATTTCTCATTTTTACAAAAAAAAAAAAAAAAAAAAAAAAATACAACAAACCTACAATTTCAACTCCACGATACCACACACTGCTTATTTTATTCAGACTATAGAGCGAATAATGATCAACTATGGAGTCTATATAACAACAAAAATATCCTTCAGTCTTGATTTATCAGGAAATATGGCAATAGAGACCCTTTTGAAATAATGATAACTGAAAATACAACATATGCTCATAGTATTACGAAGAAACAGCAAAGGATGCTGATATTTGGTATGAGCGGTCACGCATGCTAGGGTGATGATATAAGCCCTCAGCAACGGGGCCCGGGCCACTATGAATACTACCCTTCGGGAAAGGGTTAAAGGACCATCCCTAGCAGAGAGGGGGGGGGGGGTTAGCAGGTCATTTGGAGTTAACTGGCCAATGGTTTACATACATGAATGAGGAAACTACAATGACTGTTGGAGCCCATCTCCTGTATTTCTTGGGAAGAACAAGGGCTTAAGCACCAACAGGAAAATGACGTACACAGATAATTATTGCCTGGTACACCTGTATGAACATTTGCTAATTGCAAACTTGCATACATCCTTTGATAATTACACTGCACATAGATTTGAGTTTGTGAATGTCCAAAGAACAATTTTATACCAATATAAGAAAAAATTAATATTAATGACTTATGATAACACTTTTGTGGGTTAGTTCTATTAATGAGGGTCATTCAAAGGTTAACTTTATATGTGTGTGTTTATATACATATACACCTCCTTTGAAATAATAACCACCCAGGGACACCTGCCCCCCCAATTTGGAGTATGGGATATTCAATAGCTTCAGTAGATCTCACAATCCATTTATTTTTATGCATGTGCTTCTATAATTCTTAAAATTGAACCAATATGTTGTATTCATGCCAGGATTATGATTACAATAATTTTGAACTGATATTGCCATCTTAAGTTTTCCATTTTTTCATAGTTGGAGTTCCCAAAAAGAATGAAAAAAAAATTAGTAGTATTTTCTAGTTTAGATTAAAATTTCTTTATGATTTAATGTATTTGTTAAATGTTTCAGACAGGCTTATCTACTTTTATATTCAGAAAAGAAAAAAAAGGGTGGTAAAAAAAGAGGTACCTTTCTAAAATATGATTATATAGAAAATAAAAAAATATTATAATTCACTGGCAAAGTACAGTAAAAAACTTTATATATATATATTTTTATATATATATATAATAATATCTATATATATATATATATATATATATATATATATATATGTATGTATGTATTTATATATATATATATATATATATATATATATATATATATATATTTTATATATATATATATATATATTAAACATAATTTTTTTTAGTGAAAAAAATAAAAGAGATAATGAAACTGGGCAAGTGTCCAAATTTTCCCAAAAGCCTGTTCTCAGTTTTTTTGTTACATAAAGCTGGGTAATATCCGGCAATTGTAATTTTCATGCACCTCAAAACTGGTTGGTTGCATT
>NW_023664137.1:8906-16406 GCF_015228065.2 Penaeus monodon | reverse complement strand
TACGTACAACCCGGCAGAAGTCCCGCCCCCTGCCATGGCATTTAGTACATGCCACCCACGGCAAAGGGTTAAAGGGCGTTACCATGACAATGAATATTTAAAAAATCAAAAAATGGGCACCCAAGTTACTGTTTAAAAAATTAAAGAAAAAAAAGGAATATATGTATTTCTACATGGGTTAAGAAAACTTTTATCCAAAACAAGCAAGAATATTTTAACTTCATTCCTGTTTTAACAAAGGTAAGATTCCCCCGTACAAACACAAGAAGCACGAGACCTCCTCAGGGGGGCTGCATAAGGACCCAAACACACTCTTGGGGTGGCCCTGAGATGTGAAAGAGGTTCAGAATCCCCCCTTCTACATCACCTCAACGGAAAATTTACTGGAAGAGAAAAAAGAAGTGTTTTCAATCATATTTTTTAAAACCGGAAAAGTCACAAAAATGGTTCAAAAATTTGCTCCACAGAATTTACTTACATGAATCTGCAAGCATGACCAAAATCAGGAAAAAGAAGCTTAAAAAGCATGTCTTGTTTTATGTAATTTACTCCAGTAGTAAAAGGGGGTTTGAATGTTTAATTTATAACAGACAAACATTTAAAAATAGGGTGAGTGTGGGCCTATTCCAGTATTATTTTCATTTTCCAGCATGGACAGTAAAAAAAACCCTTTTGAAAATAAATAACCATTGGTTTTTTTTGAATGTTTTTGGACATTTTGAGAAGTTCAAACTATCCCCTTTTGGTCACTTATTTCCATCAAGGTGGAAATATTAGAATCCATGAAGTCCAGAAGTATCACTATTTTCCAAACGTTGTGTTTTCAGCGTAATCAGGGGAACATTTTCTATACCTGTTGAACACATGGGGGATTTTCTCCCCCTTGCTCAATCAGACACAAAATAAAATTGTGACTGTATAGGTGTCAACGCATCCCCCATTCAGGACAAAAATGTGTACCATCCACGCCCCCTTTGACAAATTTTAAAAAAGAACTTTGGATCACAAGATGTGCTTTAGATTTTCATCATCACACAAGGGGCTAACGGACGGGGGCGCCGGCCGCATCCACCCTCGCCCCAGCCAGAGGACCCCTCGAGGCGAGTCCGGGCAGGACACGACTATCTCTAGTTCCGCGACAGGTTCGCGAGCTGCCAAGCCATGTTTCCCCTAGGACGTCCCAAGGTTCTCCACCCAGGGTTGTCTCGCAGGAGGAAACCCGGGGGGGCAGGTCGTCCATAGAGAGGCGAGCTAGGTGGCCATATAGCCGAGTTGGCGATCCGGTTTGCAAGTAACAGGTCCCAGCCAGTCTCCGGTGTAACCCCGGTTGGAACGGGGTTGCCAACTGTACCCATAAAAGGGAAGGGATTTTACAAAAGGAATCAAGGCGAGATCAAGGCAGGATAGCGCCCGGGTTTTCGCTTCCTAGAGAAAAAAGGGAAAGTATAAAGGGCCCTTTGAAGACAGCAGTTGGGTTCTTCGATAGTTACCGACATCTCCAAACGTCTTTTGACGAGTTCATGGCCCCTGTTGCCGCCCAATCCGTTACTGATTCGGGTCTGACAACCCAGAATAGGGACTACGCTACCAAGGTATGTAAAATTTTCTGTGACTCAAGTCCTGCGCAAGCTGGATGATGAACGGGTTCCCCTAACGGGCCCCCCAAACCCTGAATCGGGGTCTTTGGTCAGGGGGGCCCTTCTGGGCCTAGGGGTTTCCCCTCTTTGCTAAATGCATAAGAGCCGCCACAAGTGACCCCAAAGGGATCAATAGGATGGCAACACGTCGGCAAAGTCAAGGCCCTAGACCTTAATATTGCTAGTTTGCTCCGCACTGACTTGGCAGTAGCTTCCCCATATCAGTCCATACAAGTGTTGAAAAGGGGGGTGCAAGGAACAGCCTTGCCCCCCCCTGAAAAAAGGGAAATTTTGACATCCCCCCACCACCTTTACAGCATTTTCAGTCCAGTATAGAGGTTTGCTACAGGCAATAATCTTTTCGGAATTCCCCTGACCCTCGGGATCTCCCATAGCGATTCCCGATGCACCGAGTCAAACCCCTTTCTTGAGGTCGTTTGTAGGCAAAAGAAACCCACGCCCAAAAACCACGACGGCGTTCCCACAATACCAAACCCTAAATACGGTCTATTGTGGACTTGCCAGGAGAAAACCCAGATCCCCGGGTCTCGGGTGCCTCAGTAGGTGGTTGCGACCCTTTTTCAGAAGAAGTGAGCGAGAACCTGCCGGTTGTGGCAGTGAAATTTGCCACGGTATTTGTACAGCCCATCGATCCCTTTCCCCTTCCAGAGGGGGTGACCACCCCCCTCAGAGGCAGGGAATGGTACCAGATGCCCAAAAGGCAGTAGGACGTAGCAGGCCTGAGGCCCTAGGTTCACCCCCAGCTTTAGCAATTCAGCAGGGAATCAAAAATTGCAGCTTTCCCCCTTTCGCTTTGGGAAAACGCCCGCCTACCCTTTTTTTAGGGGGGGAGGTTCCCCGCGGGTGGGTGGGGCCGGGACAGGCACTAGACATCGCTGCATCCAAGCTAACTTTGGAGGGTCCCCCCCGGTAAAAGTTCAAAATACTCAGCCCAACGTTCACAACCCCAAAAGATCTGAGTGTCCCTTTATCCCCTATCGGACTGCAGTCATCTGTGGGAGGGTTAGGGTTCAGTTTTTTCAGGGCTTGTAGGGAAGGGAAGGTCATTTACCAAGAAATGGCCTTCGACCTCCTCAGCAAGATTTCCGATGAACTGTTCCTTGTCCCTTTGCAGTGTCCGAGCCCTACGACCATGGAAACGACGCAAGACTTGATTCCCCTTCAGCGAGCCTTCGACACGCTAGTGGCCCCTAATGTCTCCAGGGAGATGGTTTTTTGTTTGTCCTTGGGCGTTTTCGCCAATGGACTCCTGAGCTGCTTCGAGTTACGCGCTTTTAAGGACTCCCACAGAGCAAATGGATCCCTCAGGTTGGGTTTTTGAGAATCGGTAGAGACTGCCGTGGGAAAACCCCGGGGGACACCCTCTCCTTAGTCGTCCAAGTGAAACACCTTAGGGTGGCCACTGGGGAGACGGGGGGGTTTTTAAGTGGACCCGCAGGGTAGCCCCAAGAGCCTATGGTCGGTGCCACAGAAATCAGCACTCGGGAAACCCGCATTTTGAAGGATCCCCACGCGTGCTGACAAGAATGTGGCGATCCCTTTGGCCACATTACCCCTACGCTTACCAAGTCCCGCGATGGGGTTTGGGGCATGGACCAGGATCAAATCCTCTTTCTGGGGCCTAGCAAAGTCCCGGAGAAGGAGGCTATTTCGCTGCTGGGATCAGCTCCCGAGCCCGGGGGCGACAGACATCTGTAGCCAGCCGGGCACAGCCGGATACCGTTTGAAGTCGCCCAGAACAATGCGAAAGTCTCGCCGGGGGCAACGTCTGCCACGATGCGAGTTTGGGTGAAGCCTCTTTTTACATGGGTTTTTTTGTAATCGGGAGGAGCGTATACGCAAAAAGAGAAAGAAGCCAAAAGCAGTTCAGTTCAATGTGATACGTCATCAACCGGTGTCACCTCGAAAAACCGCAGCTGAAGGCTGGAGAGGTATGGCACACCCCGGAGGTGGGACCCTCGCGCGGCCCCACCCGTAGTAGGTTAACCCTCCACAGTCGTGCCCCTACCAGGTTTCTCACCTCTGAGAGGGCAGCCACCCCAAATCCCGTCGTTCAATTCCTGCGATAGCAGAGGTAACCCCTATCCTGCCGCAAGGACGGATGTTCCAAGCGCCTACCCGGGAAAACACGCCTGAGTTTTAAGCCCCGGGGGGTCATCCCGGGGCATGCACCCTGCGCCCCGCCCCAAACAGCCCCGATAAAGGGGGTGGCAGGCTGTGGGACCCCCTACCACCTGTGGGGTTTCCCGAGGGCTTTTCCCCCCAAAACTTCATGGTGGGTTGGGCCTGCCGGGGGCAGGCGGGAGAGTAACTCTCGTTCCAATCCGGGACCCGACATTTTCCCCCCAGGGGACCCCAGCCCCCCTTATTTTGGGGGGGGGGAAACACCCCCCCCCAGCATTTTCCCTTTAGTGAGACGTTTCAGAGGGTCTTCTGGGGGGAGGAGGGGCTGGCAAGGCCACCTCCTGAGCGCCCCCCTTACCCCCGGGTGGTAGGGGGCGGAGTTTGGTACGAAGCCAGAGCGGCCCACACCCCGGTGGGCCATAACTCCGTACCTTGGGGCCCCTGCGCTATTATGTATTAATAGAATCTAAGAAAAAATTTATAAACAAAAAAACCCAGTAAAAACTTATGAAAGGGAAATGATAGAAAACCCAATTTACTGCTAGAGAGAGAGAGAGAGAAAAGGAGAGAGAGGTGGGCTTTGTGCGGTTGAGAGAGAAAAAGATTTATGAACGTAGTGGGGATTGGTAGAAAAAGCAAAAAAATATTAATTTAAAATTTAAATGTTTTTGTATTTTCTGCGTAAAAGAAAATTTTACAAAAATTGGAAAAAAAAGAATAAAGGGTTACCCCCATGCGCTGGGATGGCATAAATGCATACCATGCCCATGGTTTAGTTTTTAATTGTGTTAAATAGAAAGTTCTTAGTCATACAGTCATCAATGACTAGTCTACCTAGTCATTTTAAATCCCTTTCCCTTTAATTTTTGGGTTTTTTTTTTTTATATTTTTACATTTAAATTTTTTATTCTTTTTTTTTTTGATTTGCTTAAAAATATTTGGAATAACATTGTGATAATGTAGAAGTTGTCTGCGACTTTTTTTTGAAGGGCATTTTTTCGTTTACCCAAAGTTTTATTTTTTTGACAAAAATGGCCAAATTTTATGGTGATTCGATATATCCCAAGTTGAACACAATGAGTTTTTCAGTGGGCATTTATTCATAATAAAAAAAATAATTAAACAGAAATTTAATGAAAAGAAAAAATTTAGGGTGAAGATTTATTCAAAATTTTGGCAAAATAATCAAATGAGAATGTAGCTTTAAGCATGAGAGCAACAGTTCCTAAGAAATCTTCGTACTTTATTAGGACCCCAAAATCCATCCCACGACGCATCAACCGCGGCCTGGGCGAAACCTTTTGCAAAGATGAGTGAGTAAGTTCATTTTTACTCAAACCCTCAGTGCCACTTCTGAAAAATTGTTGCCCTTTGGAATGCTTTTGCAGTTTTAGTTAACTTTTCACTGAAAATTTTAAATTTTGGGGGTCGTGTTTTGTGGCGAAAAAACAATCATCATATCATAAAGGGGGTAACATGACCGGGGCGCATGGCCACCCACCCTCATTCCAACCACGGGGCCCCCCTGGGCGAGCCTCCGGGGCGGCCTTGGCCCACTCTAATCCTCACAAGGGGCCCTACTAAAAAGGCCCAAGCCATGACCTCCTGAGTGCCTCAGGCCCCCCCACCCGGGGTTGTCTCACAAAGAGACAACCGAGGGCAGGGTCATCCCGGGGAAACGAGCGGGTTTTTTTATATACCCTGATTTGGCAACCAATTATACAAGTACAGGTCCCTGCCAGTTCAGGTGTAACCGGGGTTGGACACAGGGGCCTGCCAACTGTACCCATGACTGGCGAAGAGACTTTTTAAAAAGGTATCAAGACGAGACCCTAGGGCCCAGATAGGTTCAGTTTGCTTTAAGAGTAAAAAAAGGCGTATAAGGGGTTTAAGCAGTAGCTTGGGCCTTCGTGTAGGTACCGAGTCTTTAAATGCTCTTGTCAAAAATTCAGGGTTCTGTTGCCAGGAAAACTGCATTTACTTCTTGGGTTTACAGCCCCGAGATATGGCTATGTACCAAAATAGTAAAACTCTCGTAACTTAAAATTCCTCAGCAAGCATGGACGACGAAGGGTTTCCCCTAACAGGCCCCCAAAGTTCTGAGTTTGGCTTGGTCAGAAGACCTCTAGGCCAAGGGGTTGCCTCATTTTCAAATGCATCAAGAGCCGCCACAGGATCCAGGGACTGAAATAGGTAGAAATCATAGCAAAATAAAGGTCTGAGACCTTTATATTTCCCCGAATAACAATGATCTAATATTTTTAGAAACCCAAAAAACTGGAGAGCGTTTATCAGTTTCACGCCCTTTTTACACAATTCGTCAATGCTTCAGCAACCCCCAAACAAGTATAAAAATGAGAGCTGAAGATTGATGATTTGGAAGCCATATCATTATACCAAGATTGTAAACCTATGCCATCCAACGGAAACTTACTTCCTCCTTTGTATTGTAGTACTCGGGTTTCCATAGGGTATTGCTATGTACCTCACATGTGTCAGGTCAGGTTACTCAATTCCAGGAAGTATTTAAAATTGGGGATGGGTGTGTTTTAATAGTATTCCAGGCACAGAAATTTCCACCAAGAAGACACATGGCAACACTCATCCTCAAACCACATCTTGTGTGACAACTTCCTGTCAATGGTCACCCAAGTCCATAGCTATTGAGCAAATCTGACCTATCATTGGTAAAGTCGAGGTCATACTGTAATTTGCATTTTTTGGGGAAAAGGAGGTCAACGAAATTTTGCATTTGTGGGAAGTCGAGTTCATCTTAATTGTTGTTGTGCTTTTTTTCATGGAAATTGAAGTAAAGTATCAGTGTGTTCTATAATATCTAATTCATTTTGTTTAATATCTTTAAAATGGGAAATGAAACAACAATACTTTCATTGTCTGATTTGTTAACATGAATGTATGTAGAATGCTAACTGAAAGGTAGTGTCCTTCAACTACGTTAACATTTCAGATTTGAGGGGGAAAAAAAAAAAAAATCTCCATAAATATTACAGTACTATTAAGATATAACAGTATAATGTATGACAAGAATATCTTTGTAACACTAGAGCATTTGACTTAATGTGTAAGAAATAAAAGAAATTAGAGAGAGTCATGGTTGATATAGAGGACACATCCAAAGAGGGGAAAACTGACTGAATGAAACTGTCAGTGTCAAGGCCTTGAAGAAACACAGCTTAGAGTTCATGGCTCCTGCTGCCAGACCAATCTGTTTTATGATTCGGTTTCCACCATAGACATGGACAACACACCAAGTAGTAAATCTCTGAGATTAACTCTTACTTCAAAATGTATCAAGAAAAAGCTTCCTCTAACAGGCCCCCAGAATCCTGGACTTGGTCTTTGGCAAAGGGATTTAGGCCCAAAGGGGATCGCCCAATGCTGAATGCATCAAGAGCCCCCACGTGATTCAAGAGACTCAGATGTGATGGCAATATCATGGGAAAGTGAGGTCAGTGACCGATATTATCAGTGGCTCATGACTTGGATAGAGTCTGCCCATTTTCAGCATTAAATGTTGGAAAGGTTTGTGAAGGACAAAGCCTTGCCTAATCCTAAGTGTATGTAGTGTTTTACATGTATGTAAATTTATATGTATCTAATGTATATAATATATATGTATGTAATAAAAAAAAATATAATATATATTTAATATATATTTATATAATATAAGTATATATATATATCAGTTATATATAAG
>NW_023664137.1:0-8806 GCF_015228065.2 Penaeus monodon | reverse complement strand
AACACAGCTTAGACAGGCCCTGTGCCAGACCAATCTGTCTACTGACTTCCTGGTCTGCCAGCCCATAGACATGGACAACACTACCAAGTATGTAAAACTCTCTGAGACTTCAACGTCTTCACTTCAAACATGTATCAACTGAACAGCTTCCTCTAACAGGCCCCTAGAATCCTGGATCTTGGTCTTAGGCCAGGAGATCTCTAGGCCCAAGGGCATCGCCTAATTGCTGAATGCATCAAGAGCCACCACCAGTGATTCAAGAGACTCAGATGTGATGGCAATATCATTGGTAAAGTTGAGGTCAGTGACCTTGATATTACTCAGTGTTGCTCCACTGACTTTGGATAGTAGCTCTGCCCATTATCCAGTCCATTAAGTGTTGGAAAGTGTTAGTGCAAGGACAAAGCCTTGCCTCAATCCTAAGTTGTATATATATATATATATATATATATATATTTATATATATATAAGTATATATATATATCAGTATATATATAAGTATATATATATATATAAGTATATATATATAAATATATATATATAAGTATATATATATATAAGTATATATATATAAGTATATATATATAAGATTTTATAAAATTTTATATATATGTATATATATGTATATATATATTGTATAATATGTATATAATGTATATATATGTATTATATGTAATATATGTATATTAATATAGTTATATATATGTATAATATATATATATATGTAAAATATATGTATATAATATGTATATATATAGTATATGTATATATATATATGTGTATATGTATATATATATGTAAAATATATGTGTATATATATGTGTGTATATATATATGTATAATATGATATATATGTATATGTATATATATGTATATATATGTATATATATGTATAGTATATATATGTGTATGTATATATATGTATATATGTATATATATGTATATATGTATATATTGTATATATGTATATATATATGCATATATATGTATAAAAATAGGAAAATATATTTTATATGTATATATATAGTATAATGTATATGTATTTTAAAATATGATATGTAAAAAATCGGCATTGCATTATTCCATTTTTCCTAAATAACCCGGGACATTATTTGGGTTTGAAGGGCATTTTAAATTTCCCCCGAGTCCCCCGGGGGAGTGAGCAAAAAATTTGCTGTAAATTATAAAAAGTAGAGTAGACGGGAAAAGGGTCTTGGAGCAAAGAAAACCCTAGTTGCACACTCCTTTTAGTGGGTCGTGTGGCATGGTTGGTTTAGAAAGGGCCTGGGTTTTCATACCCGGAGTGACCTAGGTTCGAGTCCGGGTTCAGGGGGGGTTTGTTTTTAATCGAAATCAAGCGGCATTGCATTATTCCCCTTTCCCAAAAATATCCTCAGGAAAATTGACTTAGGATTTAAAATTGCATACCCAATTTCCACGGGGCCCCACGGGAGTGAGCGAAAAATTTCCGCGTCATTACTCAAGTATGAGAAAGAAGGAAGTCTTGGAGCTAGTAAGTTTCCTATTTGCAAAACCCTTTTAGGGGGTCGTGGGGGAGGGTTTGGGTTAGCACTGGCCCCGGGTTTTCATAGCCGGAGTGCCCTAGGTTCGAGTCCTGGTCAGGGGGGGTTTGTTATTTATCGATATAAAGGGGCCTTGGGATTATTCCATCTTTCATAAATATACCCAGGACATCTGACTTAGGATTTAAAATTGTATATCAATTTCCACCGAGTCCCCACGGGGAGTGAGCGTAAAACTCGCTGTCATTACTCAAGTTGAGGGGAAGGTAAGTCTAGGGAGCTAGTAAGATCCTATTTGCACACTCCTTTAGGGGGTGGGGGGCCCGGGGGTTTGGGTTTAGCACTGGCCTCCGGTTCAAAACCCGGAGTGACCGGGTTTTCGAGTCCTGGTCAGGGGGGGGTTTGTTTTATCGATATAAATGGGGCATTGCATTTTCCATTTTTCATAAATATCCCTCAGGAATCTGACTTAGGTTTTGGAATTGTTTATATAAATTTTCCAAACCGAGTCCCCCGGGGAGTGAGCGTAAAACTTCGCTGTCTTTACTCAATAGAGTAGACAGGTAAGTCTATGGAGCAAAGAAAAGACCCTATTTGGCCCCACCCTTTTTGGGTGGGTCGTGTGGCAGGGTTTGGGTTTAGCACTGGCTCCGGTTTCATGGGCCGGAGGGGACTGGGTTCGAGTCCTGGTCAGGGGGGGTTGTTTTTTATATATATATATTTATATTTTGTATAGGGATATATATATATATGAAATATGTATATGTAATATATATAATATGTTATAATGTTTTTATGTTATATGTTTAAAATATGATAATGTAATAAAAATTTTTTTCTTTTTTTTTTTTTTTGGGTTTCCACATAGGGTCGAACGGGTCAAACAAGATTTAGACTAATAGGGCCGGAAAAATTTCCCATGTTATTCAAAAACGTTTCAGAGATAGTTTATCTCTATCATAGTGCTGCAAAGTAACCCAAAAAATACTATGCATTAGAAAAACAAAACAATAAATCACAGGGGTTCTTTAAAAATTCAAAAGAAGATATCAAAACCAAAAAAAAGTGAGAAAAAATGAGCAAAACCAAACGGGTAAAAGGTATATAGTACAAACAAGTATATAAAAAGGAGAAAAAAAAAATAAAAACGAAAAACAGGGAAAAAAAGTTTATGAAAAAAAAAACCAACATGGGTGATGGGCAGGGGCTGGCAAGCTAACTAGGAAAAAAGGGGTTTAGGGTGCGTTTTTGGGTTAAGCCCCCGGTTTTATCTTTGGGGATCGCAAAGTTTCCCGAGATCTGAGGTCTAGACGGGGGAATGAGAGGAAAAATTTTTTAAAAATCTGTTTTGGGGAAAAAAAAGGGGTTGATTTTGGTGAGAGTGCTTCTTAGGGCCCGGGGAAAGATGGTTGGTCAGCGTAGTCCCGTAGGGAAAAGAAACTTGCCTTTGTGTCCATTTTGGGGGGGGAAAAACCATCGGGGGGTTTGGGCCCCCCACGTCCCTGATTTCCCAGTAGGACAGGAAAAAAATAAAATACTTTGGAACAAAATTTAAAAAAAGGGTTTGGTTAATTTGTAGGCGGTTTTAAAAAATTTTGTAAAGTGTTAAAATTTATTGAAAACAAAAGTGTTTTTTATTTGCGGGTTTTTTTGTGGGGGCGTTTTAATTGTTTTTTCCTTTAACTTCAAATCTAATTTTCCCCATAAATGGTAGTTTTAAAATTTTAAATGACCCCCTTTTAAAAAAAAAAAGGATAAAACAGGTTGACGGGAAAATTTTTAAAAAGGAAAACCTTTTTTATTTCCAAAAGATAAAATGGGTCCCCATTTTTTCCCAAAGAATTTTTTTAGAAATTTCTTTTAAATCATGAAAGGGGGCCCAATTGCCCCAAGATTTAGGCTCAAAAGATGAGTGTTTTTTTTGCGGGTTGATTTTACAAATATAGGGGATTTTGCTGAAAAAATGGAGGCCGGGCCCATTTAAAGGGGGTTTTCGATAAAAAAGGGGTATGGAAGGGGACCATTAACAGGGGAAACACAGGTGTCAAAAAAGGGGAAAGGGTTTATTCTTTTTGCTTTCAAAAGGAAAATTTTAATACTTGGGTGTTTGGGTTTAAGGTAGTGTAAGAAAAAAATTACATGAAAGGGGATTTTAAAACAGCACAAATGTGTCATCAATAAAACCGACGGTAGTAAAGGGTTTCAAATTCAAGTGGGCATTGTTTGAGCCAGTTTTTAGTGTGGTGACAGAAAAAAGCTTTGGGCCCATATGAAGGGCCAAGGGGGGACCCCAACTTCCCCGTCTTTTTGGGTGTATAGTTATATCATGTGAAAAATAAATAATTATTATAGGGTAAAAGATTATTTTATATATGATAAAATATATATGTATATATGTATAAATATAGGGATATATATATATGTATTATATTTTATATATATATACATATATAAAATATAAAAAATATGTGTATAATAGGTATATATTGTATATATTGTATATATATAATATTGTAATTATATGTTTTATAAATTATATGTAAAAATTATATAATATGGTATAAAAGGGAATGTATATAGTTTATTTTATATAGGGTATTATGATATATAAAAGGGATATATGTGTAATAAAAAGTATTTTATAAGGGTATATTAAGAAATTATGTTTTAATAGGATATATTTTAATTAAAATTTTAAAATACTAATAAAACTTTAATACGTAATATATACTTAAAATTTTACACAAATATTTTTTATAGATATACAAATAACAATATTTTTCCCCTTTAAACATATACAAAATTATACAATTTTATATATAAGCCCTTTATATAAAAATATACACATATATATTTTACTTTAATAATATATAAATAAATATACATATATAAAATATATACACAAAATTTATAATATATATATATGTATATATAAAACTTATATTAAATATATATATATACATAATTTAAATATATACCATTTTAAATATACATATTTTATATATCCCTATTATACATATATAAAATATAATGTTTTCACATATAATGAACTATACCCCCAAACAGACGGGGTAGGTATGGGCCCCCCAATTTCCCCCTTCATATCCCAATGTTTTCTCTGTCCCCAGGGAACTAAATTTGGCTAAAAAAATGCCATTTGGAATTTTAGACCCATTTCAAACCCTGGGATATTGTGACCCCTTTTGTGCTGTTAAAAAGCCCCCTTGCTTTTGTAAATTTTTTTCTTACCCCTACCTTAATCTAAACCCCCAATTTTAAATTCCCTGTAAAATGCAACGGGAATAAAACCAATTACCCTTTTAGACCCCCTGTTTTACCAATTTTTAATGTCGTTTCCTACCAGTATTTACGAAAACCCAAAACCTTTACTGGCCCGGCCTCCAAATTTTTTCAGCAATATCCCATAATTTTGTAAAATCAACAGCATAAAAAATAATAATTAGAGCCCATAATCTATGTAGAAATTTGGGCCACCTTTTTTGATTTAAATGAAATTTAAAAAAATTCTTTGCAAATAATGGGTAAACCCCTGATCTATTTTTAAAAAAACAAAGGTTTTTTTTTGTAAAAAAATTTTCAGATCAACCGGTTTGTACATCTGGTTTAAAAGGGGTCATAGATATGAAAACTACCTTTATGGGGGAAAATTTTTCTTTTAAGGGTTTGAAAGCAATAAAAAAAGCCCCTACAAAACAACCCCAAAAAAAATTCACTTTTGGTTTTTAATAATTTTTAAACCCCTTTTTACAAATTCTTAAAACCCGCCTACGAAAGACATTTAACTTGTGTTCCCAAATAGAATTTTTTTTCCCGGGCCTGACTGGCAAGTCAGGTACGTTTGGGGGCAACCTCACGAGGTTGTTTTACCGCATAAGGAACACAAAGGCAAGTCTTTTTGTACGGGAAAACCCCCACCAGGGCCCTCTTTTTCGGCCAAAAAAAGGGGGGGGGGGCACTCTCACCAAAAACTCACACCTTTTTTCCAAAACAGATTTTAAAAATTTTATCCCCCTCATTTTCCCCCCGCTAGACCCCAGATCTCGGGAAACTTTGGGTGATCCCAAAGATGAAAAAAAGGGGTTAAAAAATAACGCTACCGCTACCACCTTTCACTAGTTAGCATTGTCCATTCCCTGGGTTTTCACCCATGTTTGGGTTTGTTTCAAGCTTTTTTCCCCAAAGTTTTTGGGTTTTTTTTTGTTTTTTTTCCTTTGGATATACTTGTTTGTACAGTACCTATACCCGTTTTTTTTATCATTTTTTTCACTTTTTGTGTTATTTTTATAAACTTTTTGAATTTTAAAGAAACCCCCGTGATTTATATAGTTTTTTGTCTTTAAAGCATAGGGTTTTTGGTTTTCCCATTGCAGGGGACTATGATAGAGATAAGACTGATCTCTGAAAAGTTTTCGAATTTAAAAATGAAATATTTTCCCGGGCCGGGATTAGTTTACCTCTTGTATGACTTCGACGCCTAGGGGGAAAAACCCCTAACGATTATAATTTTCAAATTTTTAAAATTTTTAACCCAAAATAAAAAATATATATTACATATATATACAATTATAATATATATATAAATACAAAATACCCTATATAAAAAATATATAATCTAAATATAACATTTATTATAAATAAAAAAACCCCCCCTGCCAGGACTCGGAAAAAATAGGTCACTCCGGCTATAAAAAAGGGGGGCCAGTGCTAAACCCAAACCCGCCACACGACCCACTAAAAAGGAAGTGTGCAACTAGGATCTTATAGTCCCAAAACATTACCCGTCTTTCTCTACTTTAGTAATGACAGCGAAGTTTTACGCTCATCCCCGTGGGCCCCTCGGGGGAAATTTATATAGCCCAAACAAACCTAAGTCAGATGTCCTGAGGGATATTTATGAAAAAATGGAATAAGCAATGCCCCATTGGAAACGATAAATAACAAACCCCCCCTGACCAGGACTCGAAAACCCAGGGCACCCGGTATGAAAAAACCCGGGGGCCCTGCTTTAAAAACCCAAACCCTGCCCACGACCAAATAAAAAGGGGGTGTGGGAACTAGGGTCTTACTAGCTCCATAGACATTAACCCGTCTACTCATATTTAGTAAAGACAGCGGGAAATTTTCCCCTCAAATCCCCCTGGGCACTCGGTGGAAAGATAAGGGAATTCAAAAACCCAAGTCAAGTCCTGAGGTTTTAAATTTTGAAAAATGGAATAATGCAATGCCGCATTGATACGATAAATAACAAACCCCCCCTGACCAGGAC
This sequence comes from Penaeus monodon, assembly GCF_015228065.2. Taxonomy (NCBI): domain Eukaryota; kingdom Metazoa; phylum Arthropoda; class Malacostraca; order Decapoda; family Penaeidae; genus Penaeus; species Penaeus monodon. The sequence goes on along the minus strand of NW_023664137.1, from coordinate 1,996 downwards.
CGAAAACCCGGTCACTCGGCTATGAAAACCCGGGGGCCAGTGCTAAACCAACCCTGCCCCAACCCACCCCCTAAAAGGAGTGTTAAAATAGGATTTACTAGCCCCTAGCATTACCGTTTTACTCCCTACTTGAGTTTAAAGGGCAGCGAAGTTTTACGCTCCCCTCCCCCTGGGGGAAATCGGGGAAAAATTTATTTTAGCAATTCAAAATTTCCCAAGTCAGATGTTTCCCGAAGGATATTTTTGAAAAAATGGGGAAAAAATGCAAGCCGCATTGATATCGTAAATTAAAAAAAACCTCCCTGACCAGGGGCTCGAAACCCAGGCACTTCCCGGGTATTTAAAACCCGGAGGCAGTGCCCAAACCCAAACCCTGCCCCCACGACCTACTAAAAAAGGGGGTGCAAATAGGATTTTTTACTAGCCCATAGACCCTTAAACCCGTCTACTCATCCTTTTAGTAATGGGGCAGCAAAGTTTTTCGTCACTCCCCGGGGGGCTCGGGGAAAAATTTATTTTAAACAATTTAAATCCTAAGTCAGAGGGCCGGGGGAAAATTTATGAAAGATGGAATAAAGCAATGCCCCATTTATACATTTTACATTTTATATTAAAATATACAAATTTTTACATATATTATAAAAATACAAAATAATATTTCATATAATATTTCAGAAACATAACTTTAATATACATATAAAATTTTATAAAATTTTACCCTTTTATATATAAATAAATAAATATAATATACATTTTATAACATATATTAAAAAATTATATAAATAAAAGGGATTTTATAACAAATATTTTGCCCTAAAAAATAAAACATATATTAATATGTGTGGGATATATATAATACCAAAAATTACATAAATATTTCAATATATATACCCAAAATATAATATATATATAAAAATATTACCCCTATATAAATATATACATATAATACCAAAATAACATATATATTAAAACTATTAATAAATATATATATATACATTTATAATACATTTTATAAAACATATATATATAAAAAATATAAAAATAATATATATATAAAATTATACATTATATTACATATAAAATACATATTTCATATTTTATATACATTCATAAAATTAAATATATTTTAAAATTTTAAAATAATAACACCTATACAAAATATACCCAAAACATATAAAAAATACCTATATATACACATATTTTATATACATATATATATACATACATATATTACATATATAATACATATTTATACAACCCTAAAATAAATTTTATAAATATACAAAAATATATAAAAATTATTAAAATTTTAATATATATACAAAATATTATAAAATTACTATATAACATATTACATATAAAATACATATATATACATATAAAATTTTACATATATAATACATATACAATACATTTTAAAAATAAATATAATATAAAATACATAACATATATACATATATATACCAAAGTAAAAATTATATGAAAAAATATATATTAAAAAATTAATATATACAGATTAAAAATATAATTAAAAATATATAAAACACAAAATATAAAATTTAAAAAATATATGACCTATAACAAAATAATAATACATAACATATATTTAACATAAATTTTACATATATAAAAATACACTAATAAAAATACAAATTACATAACATTAAAAACAATATAACAAATTTCAATCCCAAAATATACATATTATAACATATATAAATATAAAATATATATACATATAATATAAATATTAAAATATACAATATTTTACATTTTAAAATACATATATATACATAATTACAATTTTATACAATTTTAAATAACATTTTATTACAATATTATAATACATTATATACATATATATACATAATTTTACAATTATAATTTCATAAAAATATAAAATAAATAATACATTTTATATACATATATATAAATATATATTATAAAAATAATATACATATATATTAAAATTATATAACAAATATATACATATATA
>NW_023664136.1:0-14150 GCF_015228065.2 Penaeus monodon | reverse complement strand
AAAATTTGAAAAAGGGATGGTTTCTTTGGGGTTTAATGGGGAAAAGGGGGAAAAAAACCGGTTTTTCCTTATTTTTTTTTTTAAAACAAAACCCGTTAAAATTAAAAATTGAGAGGAGGTCGCAGGCTTATCAGTCTTCTGCGAAATTTTGAATTATTCTTATTGGGTCTGCCCCTTTTGTTTTTTTATTCATTTGAAAAAAAAAAAAATTAAAAGATACTGATTAAAATTTTTGCGATTATTTCTCATTACCTCTAAAAAAGAAAGGTGGTTTTTAAAAAGGGTTTTTTGGGGCGAAAATACGGGGGGGAAAACCCCGTCTTTGACCAGGGTAGATATTTTGGAAACCCTTTTAAGCTCTCAAATAAAAAAAAACAGCGACTTTTCAATCTATTGGAAATTTAAACCCTTTTTATTTTTATAAGCATAAAGGGCAAACTATAAAATAGTGTAATCGCTTTTTTACATTACACAGAAAATTTAACCTGTTATTTGGTTCCGCCCGCCCCCCAAAATATCAATAGTTGCCAGCAGGGAAAATTTTTCCGTCAATGGTATTTAAAGCCCTTTTTTAGTCGTTTGGTAGTGAACATGAGTGACAATACGCCAGGAAGAAAAGAAGATATTCGTGGAGAAACCCGCGTACCTGCAAATAATAAATGACCCCACCGGGAGATATCACCGGATAAAGAAAGGGGTTAAGTTCCGAAACCCATGGTAAAGACTGTCTTTTAAAGAGGAGGATACCCCGAGAAAAAAAGAATTATTTTTCCAACGCTCAACTTATCATACATAGAGGGTCCTGACCATGCCCTATAAAACACCCAAGAGCGCCACCGTGAAGATGATCTACCCAATATTTTTCATCATTTGCAGGGTTTTCGATCTTGGCAAGGGGTCTCGCACGGTGGAGGAGTTTGTTGGCATGGGTAGTAATTAGACAATGGAGATTTTTTCCCCGTCTGCACCGCCTCCGTTTTTATTTGGGGCGTTCCCTCTTGACTTTTAAAAGAAGACGATGAGGATTCGACAGCTCCCTGATAGTAATTTCAGACAGGGTTAGAATTTTTCCTTTTCATCTGCATCATATGCAGGGTGGGAAAAAAAAAGTGTGTGTGGGTTTTTGTGTGTGCGACGCATTGTATAGTGTTTATACAATCAAAAATAAAAGCATATATTAGTATAAATGATCGAGTTTTTATAAATCCTTTACACTTAACTTGGTATTCTTACCTGTCTGGTCAGTGAGAGAGGAACGAAATTCATCGGTCCTTATGCAGAGAACCTGTGTGCCTATTTGATTATTGATTTTGCAGCAGTTTCAGGACAGCTCATTAAGGAAGATAACTGTTTTCCCATCGTCTGTAACATCATCACTTCTCGATCTTCGAGGTGTACAATCGTTTTAAACTGTGTTCACTATTGCGGTGTTCATCTGTATGCATCTTCCTACGTGTAATGACTTTTCGGTTAACGAGAATGTGGTCATCTTCGGTTATGTTTAACTATTTTGGCCTGTAAGGTGTGTGTGCTAGTCATGAAGGAGTAATTAGCTGCATTCTTGTGGTTACCTCGTTATCATTAACCTGCTTTCACTCTCGACTTCGGGTTGTGTGGTTACGATGTGATCATTAATCTATGTCACCTGTCACCTGCCATTGAGTGATAACTCGTCTGTAGTAACATCATTAAGTTTCATTATTTCTCTATGATGTGTCATGAACGAACTAAATGTACATGTGCAAGTGGTTAATGATTTCCGGGTACCTACCTCAATATCCTAACCGAATCATTACCCATAGCCAGTGTGTCTATCACACGGGCAGGGGCTACAGAGACTCGCCCGTGGGCTCCTCCCTACCCACACCGCAATATTCACCCATGTTTAAAACTTGTACCGAGATCGTACTTGATTTTGTACAGACGAGGGAAACCGTCCTCTCCTATCTGACTGAAACCTGATCAAAATCCAACAACATAACCAGTACTCCGGATCATTAACTACCTTTCCACATGTGCACCTTATGTTCGTACATGATGCATCATAAGAGAAAAATAATGAAAGGGTGACCGGAACTGGAAACTAATGGTGTTGCTATAGGCGAGGAACCCTCCAATGCAGGCAGCGGGCGAACTGACATAGGCCAATGATCACGCGTAACCACAAACCTCGCCAATGCCCATGACCGTGACACAAACAATGCCCGTGCCCTTGGCGTACAATGACCGTGGAATATTAACCACTGAAATTGTTAACTACTCAATATCCGAACCGAAATCATTACCCATGCCGTGATGTCTAACACACGGGCTAGGTGCCACAGATGACTCGCCCCGTCGTTCCTCCCACCCAGCACCACAATATTCACCATGTTTTGAACTTTGTACAGATATCGATAATAAGAATAGGAAGAAGAGCACACAAACACAAACATCATCCAGCTGCTGACTACGCAAAAGTTCACCCCGCGAACAGGGAACTCCGCCTTCCTTCCTACTGCCCCCGATCCACATTCCCTGGGTGCATATCCTCGGATGGAGGAAGCAATAATGGTAGAGGAAGAGACGCAACCAACCAAATCGCCCAAAAGACCGATGGCGTACTCGCTCACCCCATTCCCTCCCCCTCACCCCTCACACCGCAATATTCCCCATGTTTGAATTGGTAACTGAATCGATAATTATCCTTCTACAGACAGTGACGCGCCCCTTCCTAATTCATCATAATCCATAATGTCCCTCTTAATGATGACTTACATTCTCGCCTAAAGGGTGGTCTCTACTCCTCTCCAAAGCACAAGAATAAGAATAGAGGAAGAAGAAGCCACAAACATAAACGAAAGTGCCTGCAGCTGATTGAGAACAGGGAACACTCGGCCCCCATCACCCCGATCCGCGTTCCCCATATTCCGTTCCGGATCAATAATGGTAAAAGTCTTGAACGTCGCTTCGTTAAAATCGCCAAAACATCCAATATTAGAGAATTCATTGCAATCAAACGGATTATAAATTTTGTTGCTGTACTCAATATGTCTTTTATCAGGTCTTCATATATGTCCTTTAGGTACAAACTAAACTAAACACAAATACAATCATATTCGCCCCGAGTTCCATATACGAGATGATAATATGATCATTTCTTTCTTAGCTCAGAGGTATAGACGGTGGTGGTGCGTCTCGTACTTGAGGTGTAAACCAACCAGAAAAGGGAAATCCATTTTAACCCTTACTAAGATGACAATGTTCGCATTACGTAAATGTAGACAAAAATAGTTATGCATAGGACACTATCCATTTTCTCCACTCCATCTCATATATAAAAAAATACTTGCAAGACTGTACAATATCTGACAAATTTTTACAACTGCATAATATAACAAAGATGCACTTTAATAGGAATATCTACAGACACTTCTTACTTCGCGGGAAACTATGATAACCCTCTCTTCTTTTAACATACTATCCGGTCTTACATTCCAAAGCCATAAAAAATGAATTCAGTGAAAAGGATCATGAAACTCTTGTTGTTAACCCAATATGCCTTTAATATGAACTTTCAAGCTTACACAAACGCGCGTCCTAACAGGTGATGAAACACAAATAAGATAAAAATAACAACAGGCTTTTTTTTATATTTGTTTGTGTGATGTAATGCGATAACTACCACTCGCACGTTTGAAAATTGCAGACTTATACACACAGAGTTAATCATAATATAACATGTCAACCCTAATAAGAATGAGCAACAGAAATTTCTTAACTTCGCGGGACGATTGTGATAACTATCTTAATCCCAAATGCATTTTCTAATAAAAATACAATTCACTCAAAAGATCATGAAACTCTTGTTGACTCAATAAGCCTTTATTATGACTTTCTCCAAATACACATCCTAACAGGCGATAATCAAAGAATAAAAACAACAGCCTTAAATTTTCTGTGTAAATGAAAATGCGATAACCACTATCTCAGACTTTTTTTTTTGAAAATTCAGGCTTTTACAACGGGTTAATTACCTACCAGGTGAAAAGTCCGCTGGTTTTATTCTATTTAGAGAGCATTAATAGGGTTTTTCAACGCATCTGCGCGAGACCAAAGACGGGTTTCCCCCTCCTATTTCCGCCTGAACCAGTTAATTATCTACCATAAAACTAGGACCACCACCTGTCCCCCACGTGCCGACCCAGTTATGTTTTGCTAATTAACTTCAAGGGGCAAATGCATTTTTTCCAAAAAGTGCTCCCGCCTCAGCTCTCAATTTGTATCAATCTACAGTGCACAATAGAAATATGTTCAGCTTTCGCATATGTTATAACTATCATACTGTGGCGTATCTTTGCACACCAAACAGTGCATTCCCTCTGTATAAAAAAACCAGGGTACACATCGATTAGTGATCCTCTGTTTTATGATGATATAAGAAAAAGATTAATCAAACAGAAGGTGGACTACTTCTTTAATTTACTCCCACTCCACCAAATTGTCTATAGTACCTCTACAAGTATATACGAGAAAAGGAACTTGCACCGGTAACGCACTAATGTTGGGTTTACTGTAGTTTCATTCATCGTAGCAATATGCTTTTTTGTCTCACTACAGAACGGGAAAAATATTGTAAAAGAACAAATAACCTTGCCGACGGGAATATCCAACTAAAACTTACTTCGCCGATTTCCCCCGTCTGGTCTTTTCTCATCAGTCTACAAACATGCTATAAGAGACGGGGCTAGATAGTTGCTGATCTTTAAGTCGACTACTGCTATTGATGATATTGTAGTTTCATTTATCTAGCAAAATGGGTGGTGTTTTTTTTTTGTTTCTCCTACAGAGAACGGACAAATATTATAAAAGTGACACAAATAACCTTGCCCAACGGGTATAATTCAACCAAACTTTACTTCTCATTTTCCCCGTCATTGCCTTTTTCTCAAATATGCAGCAAGGATGAGCTTATATAAGTGTTTTTCTTTAAGAGACATCACCTCACCGCGTACTATGTTAGTTACTTTATCGGGAAACGACATTCAGCCCCGCTTTTTAAGTAACACATGCATATTTTTCTCAAATCTTCCTATACAAAGAGAGAAATATTTTTACGTTGGCATTTGTGGAATACTTGACCCTCGTCTCTTTAATATTTTCTGAATATCTTAATACAAAGTTCCATACAAAATGAAAAAAAATATATTCTTACATCCTTTGCCTATGTTTTTCACTATTTCCCTAGTTGTTGGTAGTAATCGAAGACATTAAGGCCCCTATAAACATTTTTATCTTCAATACTCAAAACCCTGTATAACAGGTACGGTTTATGAGTGTCATTTTTTAATATTCAACGACTTTACGTAGGGAAAAATTGAGAAATATCAGAATTAATCACTTGAATGTGCCCCTGGCCCCTCTCTATGTAAGCGCCGTCCGTCAAGGCGCCCCGAAGCCCTCGCCGCCGCCGCGCGCTGTTTTACTTCCCCGCGCGCGCATCCGCGTCAGTGATGAGTGCGGGCGTGCTGTAAATATATTCTCTCGTCTAGGCTCGGTCAACATTACATGGAGAAATATTCTCTGACGAACGAAGAAGACGGTGATAACGTAGCAGTTTACATGCTTAATGATTATAATGTAACGGCCAGTGAAGTTTTGTTTAATAAGCTGAGAATCGGTTATGATGACTCTAAAAGTGCACCACATTGTGAGGAGTGCCATTGCGTCGCACCTTTAGTGGAAAATGTGCAACAGTTCTCAGATGTATGTACTTGTCTCGCTGGAAAATGTATCCGAGGATTGTGGCATAGGACTTATTAGTTCTAAGGGAGTCTTTAATAGTTTTAAACAAAGATATAAGGATTGCATAATATTATGCAATAGCTGTATCCTTTATAAGCACATTACTCATGATTTTTTTTATATAGATATTTATTGGTGTTTTTTGCCGTAGGCGGACAGATAATTTTAAATAATCAATCACTCGATCAATGATTTTTTTTTCTAAGACAAAATATGTTAATAGTTTGGGTATTTTGTTTATTTCTTCTTTGATACCAAGGTTAGATGGTACTTGTATGCAAAAAATACATATATTGATACACATTGGTACGGATTACTTGTCATTTAAGAATAAGAATTACACTTTTACATAAGGAACTGTGATAAACTACTAGCATTGTATGGCTCGGATGCGGTTGTTAGTATTTATAAAGCCTCTATCAAATCGAATGCTCCTTTCCGACAAGAGGTGACAAGCCGGACGACAGCAAATCGTGCCTGCGTACAGTCGTATTTCTGTCTGCGAATGGAGAAAAATAAATAAGTTGCGAGGAGAGCGAGAAGCAAACTTGAGATGAATGATGGATTAATAAATTCTGACAAAGTATCGCGGCAAGATGTTTGTACTATGTGTGATTGTGTATTGCAGTCAACAGTTAATTATCTATTTTAATACTACAATGAAAGACATATTACTGTTTTTCAGTTTTGCTTTATCAAATTTTGTTTTCTTCGCAGGAAACCTCCAGCTTGATATGGCTATAAGCATCGCATTCTAACGTCAATCAATGTCCAATACATATTTATGTTGTTGTTAAGTTGTATGTTATAGCTCCAATTTATGATTAATAATCACCTTTTTTACATCCTCCGCGGTAAATAAAGCATCGCGGTTAGTCGAGGGGAGAGGGAGGAGAGGCTGATTTAGGAGAAGGGTGAGGCCTCGCCAAACAAGATGATGGCATGTTTGATAGAAAGAACAGACGTGAGCAGCGGAAATCGCGTGGGTGTGAAGAACGATGTGCTACGAATATCAACAACCGAGGCGAGCATTTCTAAAACTTTTCTAGCTATCTAGAACATGGGGGTTTACCTTGGTCAAATGATTTGAAGGGGTGCGATTTCATGGTAGATCTTCATTACACTATGCAGTTCTTCACGAAAGGAGACTAGAAAAGTACTTCAATGGTGCGCTCTATTGTTTCGCCTCTTTCCTCACTTCGCACGTCCATTATGGTTTTTAGTATGTCGTGAAATCATTATCTCGTGACAAAGCAGGGGTATTCCCTGATACCTGTCTGTGGTCGTCCGTTATCTGGATATTGCTGGAGCTTGTCAGAGTTTAGGAAGGCATCTTTAGATAAATAAGACTTTAGAACAAACTGACTTTTTGTTAAGATGATAGCAATGCTATAACATTTTAACCTTACCATATATTTCCCAAGTCTGAAAAACTGCCTCAGTTCATATACATATCGTCAATCACCCTTGTATTTGATTAAAAATGCCTTTTTGCTTTCTCTAAGGTTTGAAAAGAACTTTTCCTCCCTTATTATGAGGTGACTGAGAATATTTTTTTCTCCTATACGAATGCTGTTTTACTTGTCATTTAGAAATATTGCTTCGGTTGCGGTTTTTCCCCTTTAGGACTGTGATATTTCAACCCGTTTCTCTATTAACTTACCTCCTCGCTGTATGTTGCTCCGTCAATACCGCCTTTACTGTCAGGTAAAACAAGAATATCTCATGTAGACACATTAACAAGAAAGCACCCTTATTTTTATATTTTGCCAAAGAACGTGTTTTGATCAGAAATATAATATATAGTTGTTGATAACTCGGTTTAGAAAGATTAAAAAAAAAAAACGCATCAAAGATTTCATTTGGAAAATCACATGCTGTCTGCTAAGATCCATCGCATAGAGGGGGTCACGTATAATATATATATATATATGATATAATCTTTGTATATATTATATATTTTATATATATATTTATATATATATATATATATATATATTTTTTTTTTTTTTCTTTTTTTTCTTCTTTTTTCTTCTTTTTTTTCTTTTTCTTTTTTTACTCACAGGGGTAAACATATCCTTGGTCAAAAAATCCCTGCTTTAGGCGAATTTGACTTAGTCATTGTCCAATACACGTACAATTATCCATTCCTGTGGTCGTTTCAAAGCCTGAGGACGGTTTTCCCTCAGCACTCGCTCGCAAACGCGAGGCTCATGACGCCTCCATTCCTGCGGTTGTTTCAAAGCCTGAGGACGGTTTTCCCTCAGGACTCACTCGCATATCCGAGGCTCGTGATGCATTGTCCCAAAGCCTGAGGACGGATTTCCCTTAGTAGTCGCTCGCAAGCCGAGGCCCGTGATGCCTCTACTCCAGTAGTTGTTTCGAAGCCTGAGGATGATATGCTTCAGCACGCACGCACGCAGCTGATGACGTTCCCCAACATTTGTGCATGGACCACAGCGTTAGATAATCTAATAATATAGTCCTCGAGATATATATATATATATTTTTTTGCCTCCGTTCGTGGACTGTATGGTGCCGATGAGCGTGCCATCTATGGTTGGCACAGCATTGATGATTTCAGATGGAGTATGCGTCCATGTGTTGGTCACCCTACCCGCGCCGCGAGGCAAAGGATGGTCATTGTGATCCTTGTTACCTCAAGCGTGCCACGGGAGTACCTGACTGCGGGGTCACGCGTCTCCCGGTAGCTGAGCTCGACCTTCCCACGCCTACTCGAACCACCTCTGTTACACATGCTCTTGGCCCGTCGACACCTGCAACCCTGGTCGTTTTGCACACCATATCGTTTGTTTTACCTCCTGCCGAGACTGAGGATTGTATTCTGTATTATGTTATTTTTTCTAGTTTTGCTGATTCCTGACTATACCACGAGACAATTAGACGACGTCGACATAACACGTAAATTGTAACAATGCTCATGGTCAGCGCCGCATTCATCCTCCCACGGTTTTGCCGACTTGACTCCCGCCTCATCACTTTACATTTTCACTACTCATACACACCGTCTTCCCCCTTGCTCTCCCCGACTTCGCTAGGCCTCCCTGTCAGCAATTTTCCCTCCCTATCGCGAACGTAAGATTCCTCCCTTCATTCGATGATCATTTGGATCCCTTTGATTTCATTCCCCCCTCACATGTAACCTATGGCCTGCCCATACTGTCTACATTATTCGGAATATTAGCCGTCGTGCTTGGTTTTTCACTGTATCGTTGCATAGTGATTAAGACATTAGCACGCAGACTGCCTGCCAGTACTGGTGACACAGGCGCCGTCAGCGCTTAGCCTTCTATATTCTCTTACATTGTCACTGGCTAGGCCCGGCTGTTTTTGTTTTACATCTTCTTTTATTTTATTCCCACGTATATTTTTGTTTGTTATATTGTATTTTTACGCTACGATATATTACTTATTCCAATGATTAGTTTGTACTTATTTGTCATTTTCTGTTTCGTGAGTCACATAAATGTTCACGTTATTTTATATGATATACTGATTTTATACATTGTGTTATTTTTATTTTATATGACTTAGTGAATTTCTACATTCTTGATGTTACTGTATGCACTCACTGTTATCCGTTTGGATTTTTGTATTTCATATGTACTTACTGTGTACTTATTTTCTGTGAGTAGGATATTTTATGCTTAGGTTGTAATGTTTAGCTAGCTGCGCCTTTTCACTTTCTCTGACACCTGCGGCGGGGACCTGTCTTGTCTGGTAGCGTGACCGAGCGATGTAATACCTATTTCACATATGGCCTATTTCACCTCACATCACCCCCCCCCCCCCCAGATGCTCACTTATGGATCTTGAGTGTTTCGTTTAACCCTTATAGCTACAGGACTCCCTTGGGGCCACTCGTAGCAGACACTTTCCATCACTTTACTATTGCCATACATACAACACTGTTAACTTATAAATATATATTTAATACAGTAACACCAGCCCCTACATACCAAACCTTTGCTAGACACGACAGTGGACGCAACATCCTCAGGCCTTCCGCCTCGTGACGTTTCATCCTTCCTTGACATTTCCCAGTACATCGCAACCCTTGTGAGTTCCTTGTTCAACCTGCATAAAAGAGGGTCGCTGCGAGCGACAGACAGACAGCCTACAGCACGCTGACCGGACCGAACCTCTGTTCCCGTCGGTTGTACCATTCTCTCTCTACAATATACTGCAACAAACAAGCAAGAAGTCTGTTTCAACCTTTGCCGCTGCCCAAGTTCCGCATAGTTCCAGACGCGATCGGTCTGCACTCTACCGCTCATCGGCCATCGTTACAGTGTGTGTGTGTGCGTGTGTCGTGCGTGCGTGTGTGTGTGTGTGTGTGTTGTGTGTTGTGTGTGGTTGTGTGTGTGTGTGTGTGGTGTGTGTGTGTGTGTGTGTGTGTGTGATAAATGCTACTTTTTATAATTAACATTATTATCAATGTTTTTTTTATTATTATTAAATATATTGCTACCATTAATATTAGCGTTAACATTATCAGAAACATACGTTATATTATCATCATTGTGATTACCTTTTTCATTATTACTATTTATCATTGTGATTATCATTTTATTATATTATGATTAACATCATAACTGTCACCAGTATTATATTATGATTACTTTTATTATCATTATTATCATTATCATTATGAGTGTTATAATGATTATGAAAATTATTATTATTGTTATTATTATAATCATTATTATTATTATATCATTGTTGTTGTATTGTTATGATTATTATTATTATTATTCTGGTACTCTCAAGATTGGCTGGTGAATGAAGCTGCAGTAGCGGACCTCTTTTACTTTCACTTCATGTCCAGTACTTTTCGAATTATTCTTGCTGTTCCTAGTAAACAAGGTTTTTGTAACATTTCAAATGTAATTTCCAAATCCAGCTTCTGTATCCATTTCTCGAACTGCTTTGTCACTTTCTCTAATGCCCCTATTACTACTGGAATAACTTCAACATCTTTCATTCTCCATATTCTTGCAATTCATATTTCAGGTCGCAGTAATTGTTACACTTTTCTTTCTTTTTTTCAATACGTGTGTCAAAATGGGCATGCGGGTCGATGAGAAGGCATTTCTTGGTCTTTTTCTCAATTACAGTGATATCAGGTCTGTAGTGCTCTAGTGTCTTGTCGGTCTGTATGGGGAATCCATAAAATCTTGCAGTTTTCTGATTCCAGCATTTTCTGGGGCCCTTGTGTTTTGTACCTTTGATCAGATTCCCCAAATCCCATTTTCACAAAGCTTCAGTGGATTACTTTTGCAACATTTCATGTTCACCTTTTATTTTTTCTGTCTATTTTTTTGGCTTCTAGCAAATTCCCCCCTTTTTCATCGAAACAATCCCCCTACAAGTTGAATCAACTTTTCTCCCAACCCCGTTTTTCTCAATTTTTTGTACAAAGAGCCTGATCTTGTGTGCTATAATTGACTTTCTTTTTCTTTCTTAAAATAGCCCTTTTTCCCAACCCTCCCATGATTATTTTTTCATCCCTTTTTTGGAATGGCCTGCAGTGCTTTTACTCTCTTTTCCCTTTTGATTTTTCTTTTATATCCCTTTGTCCTCCCTACTTTTTTTTTTAAAAGGGTATACTGAGGCTTATTTTTAAACATTTTTTCCTCGATCCCTCTCCCACCGCAATTTTTAAATATCCTATAAACTTTGTTTGGGGGGTGGTGCGTGCCATACTTGTCTCAGTTTCTTTTTTTTTGTCCATTTTTCAATTTAAAATTTTTTGTACACTTTTGACCCCCCCCCCATATCTGACGATTGAAACCACTTTAAAATTGATGGCTGAAATTGTTTTTCCCCCATTTAGTTCTTTTTTCGTATTTTTCTGCCTTTTCTGATGTTTTTTCGTCAATTTTCTTTATCCTCAGTTTAATGTCATCTGCTTCAAAATACCATGATATTGTATCCAGTTTCCTAAATATGGCACACAGGCCATCCCCTTTCAACTGTTTTTCCCTTTTTCAGATTAACACCCCATTTGATAACCCAAAACCCCATTTAATGTCTTTGAGAAATTTTTTACTGTTTTTATAAACGTTATTTATCCTCATTTTTCTAAAATTTTTTAGTACCAGAACAGTAAGGGGTTGATTTCTCACCTTTCTTTTGATTCATGGGAAATGTTTTTGTTTCCTCAGTATCAGGTAAAGGGACATTTTTTATTAAAAAGGGAGTGGGATGGGTTTCCCCCTGAAAAATTCCCGCTTTATTTCACTTTTCCCAAGTCTTTTTTGGGCCCTGCTTCAGCTCGTGCCCAAATTTTCTTTGTTGCTTATAAGGACCTGACTTTTCCCGCTACTAAAACATTTTCTTTTACACTTCATTTCCAACTGGGGGGGCACCAGCATATGCTTTGCGAAATAAACCCCAGCAACACCCATGATGTTAGCGTACTTAAAATTTTTTCATATCATTTATAAAGAGGTTGGTCTTTTGTCCCCCGGTTTCCCTTTTCTACATCCCTTTTTTTTCCCAAGGTAATTGTTTGATTGCTCCAGAGTTCTCATTTTTCCCGCAAAGTCCTGTCAGAATTTCCAAAACAGATTTAAACTGCGTGGGCCTGAAATTTGTACGCTTTTCCCTTTTCTCCTTTTTTTTACACACAGAAATGTTTTCCCAGTGCCATCCAGATGGCACGTTATTTTTTTGGGAGAAACTGTAAAGTTGATGTGCTATACTCCCTAAAATTAAACTTAAATTTTTTTCCAATCCCCCGAAATCCTCAGGCCCTGGGGTTTTCCCAAATTTTGGGATTTTTTTTTCACCTGCTTCCAAAATTTTGTCACTTCAATGTGTATTTATCTGTATCCCCCGCCTGTCAACTCTTCCTCCACTTTTTCGCCATTTCCGGATTTCCAGTTTACTGGTTTTTTCCCAATGCACTCCAAAAGCGGACTTTTTTTGCATCAGGCACCCCGTTTGTTTTTTTTCTCTGCTAATTTCCCCAAAAAAAATTTTTTTTGATTTGTTCAAACAAGGATTTTGTCGTAGCTTTCCCATTGTCTATCTTTCAAGTTTGCCCCAATTGCAAAACCTCTGTTTTTTCTCCTTCTGGACCCATCAATACCTTTTTTTACTATCTATTTTTCCTTTTAAGCTTGAATGGGGACCCCATTTTTTAAATCATTTTTTTTATTCTATTTAACTGTCCTAAATCCTTGTGTAGTGCCTTCTGTTTTTTCCCGAATTCTTTCCCCAAAGTGGCGTCCTGTTTCCCCTTTGGGTTCCCGACTTTGGCCCCACCATCCAGCAACAAAATTACCAGCTGCCCGTAAAAAATATTTGTTTCCGTTTTTTTCAGTTTTGATAAGACTTAACCTTTTGACCTTTAGTAGCTGCTTTTTCCTTTCTTTTGTCATTTTTTCTGAGATTTGGTGGGATCTTGTCTTTTTTTTTTTTGATTCTTCAAATTTTTTTCAACTCTTTTTTTTTTCACACATCTTTCTGACCACACTATCATCCTATGGAAAACTTGTCCCTTTTCTTTCTTCCAGGGGCCCCCTTTTTCCTGTGTTCCCATTTTGTCGGTACTACTCCCCTTGTGCATTTTGATAATTTAAAATTGAATTCCATTCAGCTGTGTTAAAAAAATTTCTTTTTGCAGCTTTTTCGTTTTCTCTTCCCCTTTTACATTTTTTGGTACTATCACCCGTTTTTTTCTTTTGCTTTCCACATCTTCTTTGAATTCTTAATTTCTATGTCGTAGCCCTTGCACCCCAATTTGCCTGGCTTGATTTGCCAATCTTTTCTAGTGACAGAAAACTCCTATTTTTTTTCCCAAATTTTTTTCATTCACTTAATACTTCCCTTTTGATGGTATTTTTATCCCGCACTCAATTACAAACTTGTTTACTTCCTTTTCCCATTTCTTCTTGTTTGTCCGACCCCTTGCTTTATGCCCGACCGTGGGCCGGTCGGGAACTCCATGCCTGCCCGGGCCCCGACCCTTCACCTTGAAAAAGGGTTTCCCGCCCGTAACGCCGTTTTTTTTCAATTACATGGTTTTACATTTCACTAGTCTGGGTTGTGTTTATGGTTCCCACCCAAAACCGGTTTTTACGAAGCTTAGAAAGACTGTCTTTCCCAAAACTTTAAGGGGTTTTCACCCCTGAGGCAGGTTACCCCGGACGCCAACCCGGGATTTCGGATCCGGGGGTTTATTATTTTTATTTTATTTTATTTTTATTATTATTTTTTATTTTTATTATAAATTTTTTTATTATTTTATTTTTTTTATATTTTTTTATTATTAAAATTAATTTAATTTTTTTAACAATTATTTTAAAAAGAACCAGTTTTTTTTAAAAAAAATTTAT
>NW_023664135.1:7500-10000 GCF_015228065.2 Penaeus monodon | reverse complement strand
TTTTTTTTACGGAGGTTCATGTTTGAGTCGCCGTGGTCCACATGATATCTAAATTTTAGTTTTTATGTTGTGTGCTCTTGGAGGATTAATTAGGGGTCCCCATTTTTTTCCACGGAGAGTGCCGGTCTTTCCTTTTGGGAAACATTCTCTCTATTTTATCCGGCTTGGGGCCCGCACTGACTTGGGCTGGGTTGCCCCACAGTCTAGGTAGGCAATCGGGTGAAGTTCCTTTCCCCAAGGGAAAAGCACGCCGGCCGGTGACTCGAACCCTCGAAATCAATTGCCGTCGAGTTAAAAATATTTATATAATATAAATTTTATATATATATAATAAATTATATAATTTTTATAATATAATGTTTATATATAAATATATTGTGTGTGTGTGTGTGTGTGTACAATATGTATTATATATATATTATATAAAATATATATATAATATATATTATATATATATATAATAATTTTTTTATATATATATTATATAAAATATATTATAAAATATATATTATATAATTTAAAATATATTATATTTTTTTATTATTTATTTTAATTTTATATTTTAAAAATAATTAAAAAAAAAATATATTATATATATATAAAATATTAATAATAATATATATATTAAAAATATAATATTCTATATATATATTTATTTATATATATATTATAATTTTTTTTTTTTTTTTTTTTTTGTTTTTTTGTTTGTGTGTCCCTGGTAATAAAAATTTATTATTCTTTTTTCCCTTTTTAATTATTATTTTTTTTTCCCAATGGGTTTATTTTAAAATCATTTTTTTTATTTAAATATTTTTAATTTTTTTAATTTTGGGGGGGGTGTGGTTCTTTCTTTTATTTTTTTAATATTTTTTTATATATTCTTTTTTTTTTATTTTTTTTTTTTTTAAATTATATTTTTTTTTTTTCGTCCCTTTTTTTTATATATATTTATTTTTTTTTATTATTTTTACATTTCTTTTTTTTTTATTTTATTTATTATTTTTTTTTTATATATACTCGAGGGCAATCTGTTTTCGAGGGTTCGAGTACCGGCCGGCGTGCTGTTCCCTTGGGGGACTTCCCCCGATTGCCTCCCTACCACTGTGCGGGCAAGCCGCCCAAGTGGCGGTCCCAACCCCGGGAAAAAATGAGAGAAGATTACCTAAAGGTGCCCGGGCACTCTCGGGAAAAGGATGGGGGCCCTACACTAAATCACTCCAAAGCTCACAACGAAAACTACAAATTTGTATCATGTGTGCCACGGCGACTCAAACATGAACCTACCCTAAAAAAAAAAAAAAAAAAAAAAAAAAAAAAAAAATTTTATATATATATATATTTATAATATATATATAATTATATATATATTTTATTTTATATATACAATCATTATACGTACATTATTTTTATACATTATTGTATGTAATTATTTGCGTGTATCTAGAGTGGTGTATTACGGTACGAATTCAAATATCTGTGCGTGGCGTGTGTCTCTGTTGTTGCGGCCCCAATTTGTAAAGTTAAAGGGCCCTCTTCTGAGAATAAAAAAAAAAAACAAAGGGGGCTACCTGACTATCTCCCAGTGTAAATAACACAGTACACATTACCTTTTTCCCTGATAAGAGAGAGCAGCGGATCGTTAAATTTAAATGGAAAATCCAAAACCAGAAAAGGGAGAACGCGGGCCACAACATGAATGTAAACTGGTAAAAAATTCAAGTTTCATGCTTTTACAAACCCGAAAAAATTGAATTGGTTTTGCCCTTGCTTAAATAAAAAGAAAACACACACCGGCGTTGTGAAATTCATACACAATAACACACGTCTTTCCAACACACACTAACACAACAACAACAACAAAACACACCCCATACACAGACTCACTCATTCACACCCCACACATACACACACGCACACACCACCACACACCACACACAAACACACACACACACACACACACACACACACACACACACACACACCCCACAAAACCCACACACACACACACACACACACACATATATTATATATATATATATTTTATATATATATATATAATATAGATATATATATATATATATATATGTACATATATATGTATATGTATATATATATAAAATACTATATATATATTTTAATATAATATATATATATATATATATATATATACATATATTTTATATATATACACACACACATATATAACACTGTTCTGCAGGCCAGAGGTCATTCCCCCTTTCGTCCCAACCCAACACCCGCAGAAACTTCGAAAATCCGCCCGCTTGGAATTTACAACTGTTCCTTTATGGCGAAAGCGTTTCTGCAGACTCCATTCACTGTGTCTGTATGACCAGTGTCTTGATGTTGCCCTTTACGGTAGGCTCTGACAGCACGCTCACGCCTGATGAGGTTACAAACCCAGTCCGCGAAGTGAAGTTGAAGAGGTCTGTGAACTTTTTTTTTGTTTATCAATTATTTATCGGGTTATATACTTTATATA
>NW_023664135.1:0-2500 GCF_015228065.2 Penaeus monodon | reverse complement strand
GCAGGTGTTTCGTCAGAAACCCGGTTCTTGCGACTTATGCGGAGTTATGGGCCCCGCCTCGTCAGTTTTACTTAATCGGGGGCTACGATTATTTCATTCCATGTCGATTATCAAATCTGATCATGATTTATATGCTATACAACTATATCCTCTATCTATCTCCCATCATATATAATATATATATATAATTTTATATGATAATAAAATATATATGATATAATATAAATATATATTATATACTATAGAATATATATATATAATATATAATATAGAATATAGATATATTTATAGATATAATATAATATATATATATAATAATTAATATATTATATATATTATATACATATATATACACACACACACACCACACACACACACATATATATATATAATTATAATTATATATATATTAATATATATATATATATATATGTATAATATATATAATATAGATATATATAAATATATATATTATATATATTTTAATTTTATATATATATATATATATTATTTATATATATATAATTTATATATATATATATATTATATAGGCCCAAATAACAATTACCATTGAAATTTTATAACAATGATAATGAAGATGCTGCGAGTAATAAAACCATGATGATAAGAATGATGATTATGATGATGTTGATAAAAAAAATAATAATGATGATAATAATAATAATTATTATTATTTTCATTATTATTATTATTATTATTATTATTATTATTAGTAGTAGTAGTAGTAGTAGTAGTAGTAGTATCATTATTATTATTATTATTATTATTATTATTATTATTATTATTATTATCATTATTGTTGTTGCTGTTGATGTTGCTGTTATCATTATTATTATTATTATTATTATTATTATTATTATTATTACTGTAATATTAATAATGATAATATTAATGATGGTAATAATTATAACGATAATAATAACAATAATAATAATAATAATAATAATAATTATTATTATTTTAGTAATGATGATAATAATGATGATAATAATAATAATGACAATGATAATTGTAATAATGATAATAATTATACTAATAACGATAATAATAATAACAATAATAATAATAATAATAATATAATAATAATAATAATAATAATAATAATAATAATAATAATAATAAAAAAAATAAAAAAAAAAATAATAATAATAACATAAAGTAGGGTAATTGAGAATGAATAACTTACAAAAAGAATAGTTTTAATTTAAAAATTCATTAGCATTACATGGGTTTTTTATCACGCAAAACATTGAGATTAAAATACATCTGACAAAATATTAATCGAAAAGCGATAAGTAATTTGTTGTTTTTTTTATGATGAGTAATATTTATACATACATATGCACACGCATATATATATTTATATATATATATAGTATTAATATTATATATATATTATATATATATATATAGAATATATATATATATATATATATTATAAATATAACATTATATATATATATATATATTTTATATATATATATATGTATATTATATATATATATATATATATATATATATATATATACATTTTGTGTGTGGGTGTGTGTGTGTGTGTGTGTGTGTGTGTGAGTGTGTGTGTGTGTGTGTGTGTGTGTGGGTGTGTGTGTGGGTGTGTGTGTGTGGGGTGTGTATGTATATATATCATATATATATATATATACAAAACACACACACACACACACACAAGCACACACACACACAAAAGCACCCCACACACACACACACACACACTCACACACACACACACACACACACACAAAAACTAACACACACACACACAAATGTAATATATATTATATAATAATATATAATTATATTATATACATATATATATATTTTATATATATATATAATAGATATATATATAT
The DNA here is from genome assembly GCF_015228065.2 of Penaeus monodon. Classification (NCBI taxonomy): domain Eukaryota; kingdom Metazoa; phylum Arthropoda; class Malacostraca; order Decapoda; family Penaeidae; genus Penaeus; species Penaeus monodon. Next base: position 608 of record NW_023664135.1, on the reverse strand, counting down.
ACAATATATATAATAGATATATATATATATAATATATATATATATATTATATATATATATAAAATATATATAATATAATTTGATATATATATATATATATATTATATATATATATTTATATATATTATATAATAATAATATATATATATATATAATATATATAAAATTTTATAGCGTGTGCTATGTATGTATAAATATTACTCATCATAAAAAAAAACAAAAATGTACTTATCGCTTTTCGATTAATATTTTGTCAGATGATTTTAATCTCAATGTAAATTCGTGATAAAAACATGAATGCTAATGAGTTTTAATTAAAACTATTCGGTAAGTTATTCATTCTCAATACACTACTTTATGTTTTATTATTTTATTATATGTATATTATTATTTTTAAAAAAAAAAAAAAAAAATTTTTTTTTTTTTTTTTTTTTTTTTTTTTTTTAAATTTTTAAATTCCAAAACAAATATTACTTGTTTTTTTTGTATTATTTTTATTAAAAATCTCATTTATTATTACTTTTCCTTTTTTCTTTTTATGTTAAAAATTATTTAATATATTTAAATTATTCCAAAATTGGCCTTATTAATTATAAAAAATTTTTTTA
>NW_023664134.1:0-12500 GCF_015228065.2 Penaeus monodon | reverse complement strand
CAAACTCTGTCACGGGAAATTTACTGGTGCAAAGGCTATCTCCACCAAATACCAGTATGCACTGCAAAGTACATGCAATTTTATATGAATATCAAACAATTCAAACATTATATATAATTATATATTATATTATTTATATTTTATATATATTATGATATATATATTATATATATTATAATATATTATATATGTATAGAAATTTTGATGTACAAAATTATATATGTATAATGATGTATATATTACACAACATATATGGCATATATATGTATACATACCAAAACACACACACGTTTTTGTTTTGTTTTTAGTCGTGAAAGCATGATACTTTATGTATTTTCATGTTTGAGCTCTTGGATAGACGTGTAGGTCCATTCCTTTCCACGGAGATGCGTGTTAACCTTTTTAAAGTAATCATTCCTCTAAAATGTATCCATGTGTTATATATGGATTAATACAAAAGTATACACACAATCTATAAGATATATAATTTAATATATATATATTAAATAATATATAAATAGATATATAATTATATATAAATATATATAATATATATATAATATATAAATAATAAAATAATAAAAATAGCAATTATATATATAAAATTAATATATAAGAATAAATCTAAAAATATTATATTTTAAATAATATAATATATAATATAGATAAAATTTTAATATATTAATTACATATAACTATATAACTAATAAACTATTATCTATCTTATCTATCTATCTATATATATAATATTAATAACTATATATATATACTATATATATAATATATTATTTTAAAATTTTATTTATACTATATAATATATATATTATATATTTAAATATATACCATATATATAAAACTATATAACTATATAACTATATAACATATATACATAATATAACTATATATATAGATAATATATAATATTTTAAATATATATTATATATAATATATATATATATATTGTCTGTAACGAAATGATAGATACAACTTAAATATAGGAATAAGTGAGACCAATTGGGAAAGTAATGGAAGTTTAAAAAACAAAAGAAACAAGACATTTTCTTTTTTCTGGAAAGAAAAAGGGAAAATTATAGTCACGGAGTTGTATGATTCTCACGAAAAAAACTGCAAATGCACTAATTGGGTACACCCCAATAAATGATCGCATTTTAAAAGTCAGAATACACAAAACCCCCATAATATTAGTATTATACAATGCTAGCACCAACCAATATTGCAATGATGAAGAAATGGAAATTTTTATAACCTCTCCAAGATACTTTAGACACAATCCCTAACAGAGAGTAAAAAAATCATGGGAGACCTCAACGCCAAGTAGGAAAAAATAATCTAAAAAATTACACCTGTGGAAAATTCAGCCTTAGAGATAAAAATGAAAGGGGTAAAGATTTATTGAATTCGGGTAGTAAAATAATTAGTTATAGCCAATACTGTTCCAACCCACCCAAGACACTTGTACACGTGGTTTCACCAGACAAAAGAACACGCAACCAAATTGACTACTTGTGCTGAACCAAAAATGGAAAGGCTAAAAAATGCCAAAACAAGACCTGGTGCCGACTGCAACAGTGCCACCCAAATCTAACTATCGACTTTAAAATAAGACTCAAAAAGATGGAGCGTCCAACCCCCACCTCTAAAGCTCGATACAAAACTCTTGATAACAATTACAAATTACAGTTTTCAAAAAAATTTGAAAAACTCAATCAATTTTAAGATGATAACACCAATGAGTATGGGGAAAAGAACTCCTGCTAGCACTGCTTAAGAAACTATCGCCAAAAGAAAAAGACAAAATTTTCCTGGATATCTGAAAAACACTAAGTGAAAATTTAAACAAGAAAATGCTTAAAATAAAAAAGGGATTTAAAAATCCAGTTTAAAAAGTAATTACAAAAAAAAAAATACAAAAAATCAAAGATTATTGCGACAAGGTAAGGAAAATATTTAAATGAACATTGCCAGAGAATTGAAAACTGTTCTATCAATGAGACAACTAAAGAACTCTACCAAGGCTTGCTTGCTTGAGATTTGCGAAGTTCTGGCTTCGCCCGGGCCTTTCACTTATGGCCCGGCACTACCAAGGAGTACAAAACATCACATGAAAATTTAAACCTACAATGGACACTATCAAAACTGAAGATGGACTTGTTTTTTTGTGATGGAAAGAAGTCAAAAATAGATGGAATCAATATTGTTCCCAAATTATTCAAAAAGAATAAAATCTAACAACAAAATTAATTAGACTCAATGACAGCAAGGATGAACCACCGCACGCTGGACGAAATATAAAAGCATAAAGAAATAAAGAATAACAAGAGCCCCCGGAAAAGATGAAATACAGCAGAAAATAATTAAGAATGCTGGCGAAGTGTGAATAAATTCTTCTACAAACTCTGTACAAAAATATGGAATGAAAGAAAATGGCCCGAAGACTGGTAAAATCAGTCTTTATCCCATACCTAAAAAAGGTGACGCACTCCAATGCTAAATAAAGGACAATGCATTAATAATCCCCGCAGCAAAATTTTTTTGAAAATTATTGCTGAAAGAATGAATTGAAGTTAAGAGAGGAAAATTTCAGCCCAAAAGCAGGTTTTTTGCCCTGGAAAGGGTCCAGAAACCAGATTCTAATTTAAATTGATCATAGAGGAAAACAGAGAAAATCAAAAAGACTATACCTGTTTTCATCGATTATGTGAAGCTTTGATACTGTTGATCACGTATCCTCTGGAATAACATGTACGTATAAGTTTCCAAAACACATCATCCAACTAATATATAAATATATAAAATAATAATATATTATTATATTATAAATATATATATATAATATAATATATTTTATATATATAATATATATAGTTTTATAGTTATATAGTTTATATTTAAAATTAATATATATATATAGATATATATATAAATATATATATTAATATATATATTATATAAAATAATATATCATGAAGATTCAAAGATAACCGGCAATGAACATGATGAACATGTTACAAACAATGGAATGATTGTGGAAATGTGAAAGGTCACTTATCTTGGAGCTGTTTTAACTAATACATATGATGATTCACCGGAGATAAAACAAGAATTACCATTGCCCCAAAGCGCCACAATTTCTCTCAATAACATCTGGAAACCAAAGCTTACCTTACGGACCCAAAACTGAGGTTATTGAACTCATGTTTTCCCCAATGCATCATATGGGTCCTGAGTGTTGGTGTTGAAGTAGATAGACAAAAAAAGATCATAGTTTTGAAATGTGGTGTTACAGACGAGTATGCATATAGCTGGACAGAGAAGAAGACAATGATGTTGATGAGAAAAATAAATTGTAAAGACCGACTGTTGGGCATCTTGAAAGAGGAAATTTAAAATTTATTGGTCATGTAAGAGAAGTAAAAGTATTTAGAAAAACAGAGAAGGGCAAACCGAAGACAGACTGAGCGACAGTATCAAAGATATTTCGGGCTGTCGATGGTACAAGTGGAAAGAAAAGCGTAAGATCGAGTTTAGTGGCGAAGGATGGTGGAGAAGTCCATGGCTGCTCAAACATGAGCATACCGTTATTGATGATGATGATATATATATATCATCAATAACGGTATCATTCTCTCTATTTTATCCGGGCTTGGGACCAGCACTGACTTGGGCTGGCTTGCCCACCCAATGGCTAGGTAGGCAATCGAGGTGAAGTTCCTTGCCCAAGGGAACAACGCACCGGCCGATGACTCGAACCCTCGAACTCAGATTGCCGTCGTGCCAGTCTCGAGTCCGATGCTCTAACCTCTCGGCCACCGCGGCCTTATTTATTATTTTTTTTTTAACGGTAGGTTCATGTTTGAGCCGCTGTGGTCACAGCATGATCCTTAATTGTAGTTTTCATGTAGTGATGATCTTGGAGTGAGTATGTGGTAGGGTCCCCAGTTCCTTTCCACAGAGAGTGCCGGTGTTAACTTTTTAGGAAATAATTCTCTCTATTCATCCGGGCTTGGGACCAGCACTGTTTTGGGCTGGCTGCCCCACCCAGTGGCTAGGTAGGCAATCGAGGTGAAGTTCCTTTGCCCAAGGGAACAACGCGCTGGCCGGTGACTCGAACCCTCGAACTAAGATTGCCGTCATGACAGTCTTGAGTCCGATGCTCTAACCACTCGGCTACTGCGGCCTATATGTATTCTTCTTTTAACGGTAGGTTTATGTCTGAGCCGCCGTGGTCACAGCATGATACTTAGTTTTTTCATGTTGTGATGCTCTTGGAGTGAATACGTGGTAGGGTCCCCAGTTCCTTTTCCACGGAGAGTGCCGGTGTTACCCTTTAGGTAATCATTCTCTCTATTTATCCGGGCTTTGGACCATCACTGACTTGGGCTGGCTTGTCTGCACAGTGGCTAGGTAGGCAATCGAGGTGAAGTTCCTTGCCCAAGGGAACAACGCGCCGGCTGGTGACTCGAACCCTTGAACTCAGATTGCCGTCGTGACAGTCTTGAGTCCAATACTCTAACCATTCAGCCACCGCGGCCTTCCTATATGTATATATGTATATATATATACATATATACAAGAAAGTGGAAAGAAAAGGGCAAGATCGAGTTGAGTGGCGAAGGATGGTGGAGAGGTCCATGGCTGCTAAGACTTGAGCATACCCTTATTGATGATGATACATATATGTGTATATATGTATATATGTACCCTACCTAGCCACTGGGTGGCCAAGACAGCCTAAATCAGTGCTGGTCCCAAGCCCGGATAAAATAGAGAGAATGATTACCTAAAAAAGGTAACACCGGCACTCTCCGTGGAAAGGAATTGGGGACCCTACCATGTACTCACTCCAAGAGCATCACAACATGAAAACTACAATAAAGTATCATGCTGTGACCACGGCGGCTCAGACATGAACCTACCGTTAAAAGAAGAATACATATATAGGCTGGTCATGTGATGAGAAGTAAAAGTATTGAGAAAAACTTGCTGACAGGGATGGTGATAGGAAACAGAGGAAGAGGCAAACTGAAGACAAGACAGAGCGACAACATCAAAGATATTTGCAGGCTGTCGATGGTACACGTGGAAAGAAAAGCGCAAGATCGAGTTGAGTGGCGAAGGATGGAGAGGTCCACGGCTGCTCAAACATGAGCATACCGTTATTGATGATGATGATACATATACATAAGGCCGCGGTGGCCGAGTGGTTAGCGCATTGGACTCAAGACTGTCACGACGGCAATCTTCACCTTGATTGCCTACCTAGCCACTGGGTGGGCAAGCCAGCCCAAGTCACTGCTGGTCCCAAGCCCGGATAAAATAGAGAGAATGATTACCTAAAAGGTAACACTGCATCTCCGTGGAAAGGAACTGGGACCCTACCACGTACTCACTCCAAGATCATCACAACATGAAAGCTGCATTAAGTATCATGCTGTGACCATCAGGGTCACAACATGATATTTAATTGCAGCTTTCATGTTGTGATGATCTTGGAGTGAGTACGTGGTAGGGTCCCCAGTTCCTTTCCACGGAGAGTGCAGGTGTTACCTTTTAGGTAATCATTCTCTCTATTTTATCCGGGCTTGGGACCAGCAGTGACTTGGGCTGGCTTGCCCACCCAGTGGCTAGGTAGGCAATCAGGTGAAGATTGCCGTCGTGACAGTCTTGAGTCCAATGCGCTAACCACTCGGCCACCGCGCCTTATGTATATGTTCATCATCATCAATAACGGTATGCTCATGTTTGAGCAGCCGTGGACCTCTCCATCCTTCGCCACTCAACTCGATCTTGCGCTTTTCTTTCCACGTGTACCATCGACAGCCTGCAAATATCTTTGATGTTGTCGCTCTGTCTTGTCTTCAGTTTGCCTCTTCCTCTGTTTCCTATCACCATCCCTGTCAGCAAGTTTTTCTCAATACTTTTACTTCTCATCACATGACCAGCCTATATATGTATTCTTCTTTTAACGGTAGGTTCATGTCTGAGCCGCCGTGGTCACAGCATGATACTTTATTGTAGTTTTCATGTTGTGATGCTCTTGGAGTGAGTACATGGTAGGGTCCCCAATTCCTTTCCACGGAGAGTGCCGGTGTTACCTTTTTTAGGTAATCATTCTCTCTATTTTATCCGGGCTTGGGACCAGCACTGATTTAGGCTGTCTTGGCCACCCAGTGGCTAGGTAGGGTACATATATACATATATACACATATATGTATCATCATCAATAAGGGTATGCTCAAGTCTTAGCAGCCATGGACCTCTCCACCATCCTTCGCCACTCAACTCGATCTTGCCCTTTTCTTTCCACTTTCTTGTATATATGTATATATATATACATATATACATATAGGAAGGCCGCGGTGGCTGAATGGTTAGAGTATTGGACTCAAGACTGTCACGACGGCAATCTGAGTTCAAGGGTTCGAGTCACCAGCCGGCGCGTTGTTCCCTTGGGCAAGGAACTTCACCTCGATTGCCTACCTAGCCACTGTGCAGACAAGCCAGCCCAAGTCAGTGATGGTCCAAAGCCCGGATAAATAGAGAGAATGATTACCTAAAGGGTAACACCGGCACTCTCCGTGGAAAGGAACTGGGGACCCTACCACGTATTCACTCCAAGAGCATCACAACATGAAAAACTAATATCGGCTGTGACCACGGCGGCTCAGACATGAACCTACCGTTAAAAGAAGAATACATATGGGCCGCAGTAGCCGAGTGGTTAGAGCATCGGACTCCAAGACTGTCATGACGGCAATCTTAGTTCGAGGGTTCGAGTCCCCGGGCCAGCTTTTTGTTCCCTTGGGCAAAGGAACTTCACCTCGATTCCCTCCTAGCCACTGGGGGGGGCAGCCAGCCAAAACAGTGCTGGTCCCAACCCCGGGATGAATAGAGAGAATTATTTCCTAAAGTTAACACCGGCACTCTCTGTGAAGGAACTGGGGACCCTACCACATCTCACTCCAATCATCACTACATTAAAACTACAATTAAGGATCATGCTGTGACCACAGCGGCTCAAACATGAACCTACCTTTAAAAAAAAAATAATAAATAAGGCCGCGGTGGCCGAGAGGTTAGAGCATCGGACTCGAGACTGGCACGACGGCAATCTGAGTTCGAGGGTTCGAGTCATCGGCCGGTGCGTTGTTCCCTTGGGCAAGGAACTTCACCTCGATTGCCTACCTAGCCATTGGGTGGGCAACCAGCCCAGTCAGTGCTGGTCCCAACCCGGATAAATAGAAGTATATACCGTTTTGATGATTATATATATCATCATCATCAATAACGGTATGCTCATGTTTGAGCAGCCTGGACTTCTCCACCTCCTTCGCCACAACTCGATCTTACGCTTTTCTTTCCACTTGTACCATCGACAGCCCGCAAATATCTTTGATACTGTCGCTCAGTTCTTGTCTTGGGTTTTGCCTCTTCCTCTTTTTTTCTCAATACTTTTACTTCTCATTACATGACCAATAAACTTTATTTCCTCTTGTTCAATGTCCACATGGGTCTTTACAATTTATTTTTCTCATCACATCATCATTCGTCTTCTCTCTGTCCAGCTAATATCAGTACCCCGTCTGTAACACCACATTTCAAAACTATTGATCTTTTTCTTGTCTATCTACTTCAACCCCAACACTCAGACCCATATGATGCAATTGGGAAAACTAATGAGTTCAATAACCTCAGCTTTGTCCGTAAGGTAATGTTTTTGGTCTTTCCAGATTTATTGAGAGCAATTGTGGCGTTTTTGGCAATGGTAATTCTTGTTTTTATCTCCGGTGAATCATCATTGTATTAGTTAAAACAGCTCCAAAGATAAGTAAACTCTTTCACTTTTTCCACAATCATTCCATTGATTGTAACATGTTCATCATTGTTCATTGCCGGTTATCTTTGAATCTTCATGCTATATTATATTTATATATATATATTAATATATATATAGAAATATATTATATTTATTATATATATATATATAAAATATTAACTATAAACTATAAAATTATATATATATATAAAATATAATATTATATAATATATATATATATTTATATATATATATAATTATATATATTATATATATATTTAGTTGGATGATGTTTTTTGGAACTTCATATCGTACGGGTTATTCCAGGATATCTGATAAACAGTATCAAAGCTTTCACATAATCGATGAAACACGGTATAGGTCTTTTTGATGTTCTCTGTTTCCTCTATGACAATTTTAAATTTAGAATCTGGTTCTGGTACCCTTTCCAGGGCAAAACCTGCTTGTTTCGCTGCAATTTCCTCTCTTAATTTCAACTTCATTCTTTCAGCAATAATTTTCAACAATTTTTGCTGCTTTGTCTTATTAATGCAATTGTCCTATTATTGTAGCATTGGAGTGCGTCACCTTTTTGGGTTTAGGGGAGTAAAGACTGATTTTACCCAGTCTTCTGGCCATTTTCTTTCATTCCATATTTTGTACAATTTTTGTAGAAGAAGTATTCAACCCTTTTCGCCAGCATTCTTAATTAGTTCTGCTGTTATTTCATCTATTCCGGGCTCTTGTTATTCTTACTTCTTTAGGGCTTTTTTAACTTCGCCCAGCGTGGCGGGGGTTTCATCCTTGCTGTCTTGAGTCTAATTAATGTTGTTGTTAGATCTTTTTTCTTTTGTATAATTTGGGAACAATATTGATTCCATCTATTTTTGACTTCTTTTCCATCACATAAACAAGTCCATCTTCGTTTTGATAGTGCCCATTGTAGTTTAATTTTCATGTGTGTTTGTACTCCTTGGTATTTCCGGGCCATAAGTGAAGGCCCGGCGAAGCCAAACTTCGCAAATCTCAAGCAGCAACCCTTTGGTAAGTTCTTTAGTTGTCTCATTGATAGAAGTTTTAAATTCTCGGGAAATGTTCATTTAAATATTTTCCTTACCTTGTCGAAATATCTTTGAATTTTTGGTATTTTTTTTTGTAAATTACTTTTTCAACTGGATTATTAATACCTTTTTATTTTAAGCATCTTCTTGTTTCAATTTCACTTAGTGTTCCTTCAGATATCCAGGAATTTGTCTTTTTCTTTTTGGCGATAGTTTTAAACAGTGCTCAGCAGGAGTTCTTTTCCTTCCCATAACTCATTTGGTGTTTTCATCTTCACATTGATTGATATTTTAATTTGTTTGACACTGTAATTCTGTAATTGTTATCAAGAGTTTTTTGTCAGCTTTAGAGTGGTGTTGGACGCTCCATCTCTTGAGTCTTATTTTAAAGTCGATAGTTGTAGTTGGTGGTCACTGTTGCAGTCGGCACCAGTCTTGTTTTGGCATTTTTTATGCAAATTTTCCATTTTTGGTTCAGCACAATGTAGTCAAATTTTGGGTTTCGTGTTCTTTTGTCTGGTGAAAACCACGTGTACAAGTGTCTTGGGTGGTTTGGAACAAAGTATTGGGTATAACTAAATTTTTTGTACTACAGATTCAATAAATCTTTACCTTTTCATTTTTATCTCTAAGGCTGAATTTTCCACAGGTGTAATTTTTTAGATTATTTTTTCCTACTTTGGCGTTGAGGTCTCCTGATTTATTTTTACATCTCTGTTAGGGTTGTGTTAAAGTATCTTGGAGAGAGTTATAAAAAATTTCCATTTCTTTATCACTTGCAATATTGGTTGTGCGTCATTGTATAAAACTATAATTTGGGTTTTTGCTTGTATTCTGACTTTTAAAATGCGATCATTTTTTGGGCTGTACCCAATTTGTGCATTTGCAGTTTTTTCGTGAGAATCATAGCAACTCCCTGACTATAAATTTTCCCTTTTTCTTTTCCAAAAAAGAACTGTCTTGTTTTTTTTAGTTTTGAAACTTCCATTACTTTTCCATTGTCTCCTTATTCCTAGTATTTGAATGTTGTATCTATCCATTTCGTTACAGACATATATATATATATTATATAAATATATATATATTATATATATATTTTTTATATTATAATATAGTTATATAGTTATATATTATGTATCATATATTGTATGTTATATATTATATATTCTATTATAGATATTATATTATATATAAGATATATTAAACAATATATAATATATTATATATAATATATATATATATATAGATATATATTAATTAGATAATAAAATATATATATTAATTAGTTTTATATTAATATATAATATTATAATAATTTTTTTATACTATATATATAATATAATATTTAAAATTATATCTATATATAATTAAATATATTATCTATATATCTATTATATATATATATATTATATTAAAATATATATATCTATAATATTATATCATATATATAAAATTATATATATTATATTTTATTTATATATATATATTATCTATATATTTATATATATATTAATAATCTATATATTTATATTATATTTCTATATATATTTATTTATTTTATATATTATATCTATAACATATTAATATTATATTAAATATATTTAACTTATATATTTGAAATAAATAATATATATTATCATATATATTATATATTTATATTAGATTATATATATTTATATATAATTATATTACATATATACAATATACATATGTTTATTGAGAAATATATAAAAATTTTAACCGCACTTCCGTGAGAAAATGGGACCTACAACGTACTCATCCAAGGCTAAACTACAATCATGTAATACAAAAAAATAAATTCTCGTGATCACGGCAGCTAAACAACACAAAAAGTGTGTGTGGTTTTTGTATATTATACATATATATGCCTATATGTATTGTAAATTTACATCTATATATACCTATAGATTTTGTACATCATATATCATTACATATATAAAATATATATATATATATTATTATATTATATATATATATAATAATTTTATGAAATATAATTAATATATATATTTATTTTATTATAGTTTTTATTGTTTGTATATTTCAAATAAATTTGCATTTTCATTTGCATGTTCTACTAGTTATGTTTGGGGAGATGCCTTTGCCACCAGTATTTCCTGTGGCCAGATTTGCCAGTAGATGCCAGGTATCTTGTAAAAATTTACCACATACATTTTTCTGCAATTTGTGTAAAACAGACACTATAGTGGTATGTGATTGACTTTTTCTGCATTCCCTTATTGTTCTGATCCTTCTTACATGTGTTTCAGATGAACACCCATGGCACCATATACTCCTGCTTATTTTTAGTACCTTCTGTGACGTACGAGTGTTACATTATATATCTTGACTTTATAATGTAATTCTAGATTTTTTTTTTTTTTAGATAAGTTGGCATCTGACTGAGCCCATGCTCACTGGGTTCATCTGGACCACATTTTTTTCTGTGGCCAGCATTTACTTGCAACAGACCCCCAGACCCACTTTGGGTTTGGGCCCCTTTCTACTCTGCTTTGTTTTGTCTTAAAATAAAAAAGGGATAGTTCCGTGGGGGTGTGGTGTGTTTTGGGGTGTGTTTGGTTGGGTTTTTGGGTGTGGGGTTTTTGTGGGGTGTGTGGTTGTGTGGGGGTGTTTTTATTGCTTAAATATACTAAATTATCGCTTTTATAAAAATAATATATATTATATATATATTATTTTTAATTATTTTTATTAATATATATATTATATTGTGTGTGTGTGTGTTGGGGGTTTGTGTTTCTGGGTGTGTTTATTTGTAGTATTGTATCAAAATTTAAAATATTTTAAATTTTATAAAATAAAAATTTTTTTAATAATAATAAACCTATTTATGTATAAATATATAAATATTATTTAATATTAATATATATTTAAATTCTTTTTATTATATATTAAAATATATTATAAAAATAAAAATTTATTATTATATTTTATATATATATTATATGAATTATATATATATTTATATAAAAATATATACTCAAAATAATACTAATCCCTAAAACTAAAACATACATAAATACATAATTCATACAAAATACTAAATCTTTATGATCGCGGGGGCCGAGCGTTTGAGCGTCGGATAGGATTTTTCCAAGCAATCTGATTTCGGGGGTTTCGAGTCACCCCCGACGCTTTTTTCCCTTTGGCAAGGAATTTCACCTCGATTCCCTACCTAGCCACGGATGGGAAAGCCACCCAAAGTCGTGCGGCCCAACCGAAAAAGAGAAAAATTATTTAAAAAGGTAACCCCGGACTCCGTAAAAGGAACGGGGGACCCACCATGACCCCCAAGGCCACACAAAAATACAATTAGTATCAGTGCCCCCGGTGGCTAAAACTAAACCCGCCTTTAAAAAAAAAAATATTAAATTTAAAAATTTTAAAAATAATATCTTTTTAAATAAAAATAATATATTATATATTATATATTATATTACATAAAAAGTATTATTTATATAATATATTATATATATTCTATTATTTATATATATATTATTTTATATAGGTATGTTGTATGTTGGGTATTTAATAACTTATTTTATATTTACATTGAAAGT
>NW_023664133.1:0-14153 GCF_015228065.2 Penaeus monodon | reverse complement strand
ATTATATATATATATAATATATATATATAATATATATATATATATATAATTTTTTATATATATATATAATATATATATAATATTTTTTAAGAATTCCCTACACCACTCACACATGGTGTATATACATTTTATATATAAATATATTATATATATATATAAATATAATATATTATAATTATATTAATACATATATATATATTATTATAAATATATATTAAATTAAATATATATATAATATAATAAAAAATATATATATATATTATTATATATATAATATTTTATAATATCCACATATACACACATTACATGATCTTCACACATACACTGGCACAACACACACACACACACACACACAAACACACACACACACACACATATGTTTGAATTAACAATATTTTTATCTATAATATGTGTGTATGTATATGATATGTATATGTATATAGTAATACACCACACATAACTACAACATACAACATACAACAATATACAAAATACACCAAACATACACACACACACAAAATACACCACACACACAAAACACACACACACACACAACAACCACACCCACACACACACACACCAACACACACAACACACACACCCCAATTACATAACTTTATATAATAACATACATATAATATATTATATTTATATATTATATTATTAAAATATAATTATTTTATATATATATATACATAAAAATAAATACACCCACACAAATATATAGTGTGTTGTGTGCAATATAAAAAAAACATATGCAGAAAACACATAATGTATCGATGTAAATATATTTTTCATTTAACCAAGCGATGCTGTGATTTTCTTTTAATTGTTAAACGTAGATATTTTACAATTGTACAAGCACCAAAGAGAAAATTTTCGAAGTCCTACTGTCCCCCCTTTTACCCTTTCCTTGATTAAAAAAATATTTTGTTATTTTATCTTACTTTTACTAAATATTATAACATTACAGAAATTTAAAATTTTATACTAAAAATAACCCCATCTTTTTTTTTCTTGTTGGATTTTTTTGGCTATAAACCAGCGGATGTGGCCAAGGTTATTAAGCCAATGGACCCTATTATTTTTTAATTTTTAATAGATCATAAAGTTTTGTCCCCCTTAGAAAAGTGATTATTTTTATTTATTTTTTTTCCATTTGATAAAATTAGATGTTGTAAAATCATGTTTTTTTCTTGGGTAATTTTTTAGGGTGTCTATTGTTGTTGTATTTTGGGATATTGTGAGGATAGGGTTTACGTGGGGGTGGTGGTTACATGGGGGGCTTTGTGGAGGAAATTTTTTTTTTCTATATAGGGAGGAGGTGGTCATTTTTGTTCTTTGCCCCTAAGGCGGGCCAACACCACCCCCCCCTTTCCTCCTTCCTGTGGGCTGTGCCCCACAGTTCATTTTTGCTTGTTTTTTTTGTGGGGAGTTGGAGGCGGGCCCACTCATTTTGCCACAGGAGATGGTTTTTTGCTTTAAAAGGAACAAAACACCTGAGATCTGTATGAAAAGCAAGGTCCAGATCCCCATTTGGACCCGGTTAATTTGTAGCCTGTCATTCCCATGGAACCGAGTGGCTGGTACCCTATTAGCTGAGATTTATGGCCCCCATGTAGCTTACAAATGATATTATCCAGAAGTTCATTTTTGGTGGTTTCTAATGTTTTAATTTGTTTTAAGGGAAAAATTAATGAATCTAAAAAAAATAATTTTCTATCGGGGTCGTCAATAGGCAGATCAATAGCTTTTCAATGGCAAAAAGTTCAGCAAGAAAAACGGTTGTTTTGGGCGTCGAACTTAAGTTCACTTCAGTTGCCCCATACCCCTGACCCAACACTCATCTGTCTGGAAGCGTTGGTTATAAATAAAAAAAAAGGGAGATTTTTAAAACAAGGATCCCTAAACCCTCTGGCTACCTCCCCCCTCCGGCGCCAGGGCCCTTTGGTGATGGAAGCCAGGTTTCTATGACAAAAAAAAAATTGGGGGCTTTCCCAGGCGAATTTGACTAAACCGGGGTATGAGGTAGAGAGATCTTCCCACTTTTCGACGAGATCGTGGAGTTCGGGGAAAAAGGGCCTAAGCCACTATTCCCATTAGGGTGGCTCAGGCCCTTGAGCCACCTTTGGGGATAGCTAAGGGCTAATTGGCTGCATCTAAGTCGGAGGGGAGGTCCCCCGACCCCACCTCAAGACGCTCGATCCGAGTGTTTCGGGCCCAAGACACACACGCAAACAGGCATTGCACAGCAAAAAAAAACCTTTTCAATTTAAACCCATACAGATGCCCCATAATTACTTTAGACCAAAATCAGGGTTTAAAATACCATTCAAGATGTTTTCAGCTCCCCATTTATTACCAAAAAATGCATTTAAAAAATTAAGTGCTTTTTTAATTATTTTTTAACTGACCCAAAGTGGTCTTTCCCAAATTTAGTTTCTACAAAAAATAGCCCCAAAAAAACTTTGCAGAATTTTGATAGGTATTGGGTGGTTTTCTAGAGTTCCTGGTTGGGGTTCCTCCCTATGGGAAAAAATTTCCCCCAAAATTTTCTAAGGAAAACTTAAAACCCCCCCGGAGGCCCCAGTTATGAATCATATCCAGTGCCAATTTGGGTGTGATTTTCTGAGAATTCTGCAAATTTTGGGAATGCCAAATGCACAATCATCAGCGTACAGTGGAAATTTAAAAGATTCGAGGAGGAGTGGGAAAATTATTAATCTACATAGAAATAATGTGGGTGACAAGACACTTTCCTGTGGACCCCATTTGCCGGACAAAAATGTCCCAAAGGTGACATTGTCGGAAAAATTTGACAGCAAAATTCTGTCAGAGATTTAAAATTTTGAATAAAAAACAAGGCAAGTTTCCAGTAATCCAAAAGCATAAAGTTTTTGAGTAGGCCATATCGCCAGTCATTCGTAGGCTTTTTCTATATCTAAAAAAAAATGAAATCAAAAAATCTTTTTTGGGGAATGGCCTCTTGAATAGACTGTCAGCTTTACTGTTTATCAAAGTTTTGGGGTCCCCTTCGGAAGCCCCCACTACTCGTCAACTAGAAAATTACGGAATTTAAAAAATGCAATAGCCTACTGTTAAAAAATTTGTTTTATGACCTTGAAAGCAACTTGTCAACGCAATGGGCGTTAGGAGATGGCAAGCCTGGGATTACCCCCCCCCTTTTAAAGGGGAAAGAGTGGGCGAAGTGCCCCTGAGTTTGGAAAAGTGGGCTTTTTCCCAAAATTTTACTGTACATTCTAGCAAATTACTCATGTCACATGATTTAGAGGTTTTCATTATATGGGAAACTCTCGGGGGTTGGGGTTTCCCCTTTCAGGGTTCTGGGCCGACAAGCTAAACCATTTTAAAATTTTTTGAATCAAAGTCATCTCCCGTGGCAAAGTGAATTTGGGTTTCAGCTCGCTCTTCCTTTATGGTCAGGAAGGTGGGAGGGAATTTGCTTAGTGTTGCATTACAATGTCTCTAGGTGAAATTAAAAAATTGTTACCCTCGTGAATGATGTTGTTGATTTTAAAAAAATGATTTTTTTTTTTTTGATTTTTTGATAGTGGACCAAAACCCCTGATATTTGGTATTGCTGTTTTTTGTAGAGACAAAGCTCTGCCAGGAGTCTCTTTTTGCTTTTCTTTTTACTCTACGAGCCCTAGCTCTTGTTGTTTTTAGTTGCAAAAGTTCCTTGGGGTTTTATTTTTGAAAAGCCTGTAGGCCTTATTTCGTAGCACAGCGCCCTGCGGGGAATCTGGTTCCACCATGGAAAAACTATGCTTAAAGCTATTTTCGAAGTTTTTGGAATGGGTGCAATGCCCCTTTAATAACGAATTGAATATTTTTTACTTTTTCATCAAGGTTTCTCCAAAAAGATTTTGCTAAGCAATCCCGAGCCATCTATCTGCAGGGGAACTCACAAAAAATAAAAAAAAGAGCGAACATTTTTCCCCCGGGACCATTGGGTTTATATATGTGATATATATATATATATATATATTATAATATATAATATATATATAATTTTAAACAAAATAATATAGAAAAAAAATTTTATATATAATATATAATAATATATAATTAAATATACATACACTATATATCTTTCATAAACATATATATATATTTTTAAAAAATACCAACATATTATTATATATAAATATTTTAAAATTATATAAATATTATATATAAAATATATATATTTATATTATAAAATAATAATATATATTTTTAAAAATTAATATTATATAATATTAAAAAATGATTATATATATATATATATATATATATTTTAATATTATTTAATCAATATAATAATAATATATAAATATATTATAAAATATATATAAAAATTTTTATATTATTATATTATACAAAAAATATTTATCTATAATTATATATATTAATATTTTAATTACATTAGTAATTATTATATATATATATTATAATTTAATATATATTATATATATATATATATATAATATTTTTAAAATAATAATATTATTATATTACATTTTTTTAAAATTTTTAAAATTATATAATTATATAAAAATATATTTATAAAAATATTATTATATAAAATTATATATATTTACTATATTATACAATATATAATATATTATATATATATAATATATATATAATATATATATATATATATATAATATAATATATATATAATAAAATATAAATATATAACAAGTAATGTAGTTTATTGGAAAAAAAAAATTTTTTGTTAGCTTAAAAAGCATAGAAATTTTTTTAAGGAAATTTACAGAAATATTTTTAATATGCACCTAGAGTACTGGATGAATTCCTCCGGGATAAGAATGGTCTAGATCTGGTTATCGTGGACTCCCCGAACCCCCCAGATTTTGCATCAAAGTGTGATGATTCGGCCAGGTAGCCAGGCCTACAGCCAGAAATGTGCATACACAAGGGCCCAGTTAAACCCGCCCCTTCAGATAGGAGGACTGTCAGAAATGCACTAGTCACATTATATATATTATTATATATTAATATATATATATATAAAATAATATATAATATAATTTTTTTTTTTTTTTCAGTTTTATACTGCCATTCAACCTTACAATTATCATTTTTTGTTTCAATTATTCATTGAGTAATAAGCACGACCTAATGTTGTTTTCCTTGGAAAAAGAAATCGAAGTGAAAGTATTTGTACCTTATAATGAGTTGTATAGCCTACTGTAACCAAAAATTCACAAATCACAATACAAACCGGGTTTAAAAGGCGTTTTAAACTTGGTGTTTTTCATTGTTTTTTTTTTTCCTATAAGCAAAAACTGAGAAAACACTAGTGCGGGTTTTTCACTACCCTACCGACGTTCTGACCCCGGAATTCACCCCTTTAAACCATTCAAACCCTTTTTTTTATGGTTTCTTTGTTATTAACGAGAGAAGATAGTACGTGATCGCTAGTTCAGAATAAAAATTAAATTTCAAGAGTCGGTAAAAAAAATTTTTTTTTTCAAAATTTGGGGAAAAAAATTTTGAGGGACACGGGGGATACAAATAATTAAATACAAGTGTTCGTCAGGCAGGCGTGTAGCGATTTTTCCGTCGCACTGAATTTTTTATCACAATATTACGCTATTAATATTTGTTTTTTTAAAATTTTTGTTGTTCTTATCATTAGCAGCTTTTTGCACCATAATTAATGATGATTATCATAGATATTTTTTTATATTTTTATTTTTATTATTATTTTTATATTTTTTAAACCATCTATCCACCCTCATTATTTAATTTTTTTGTTTTTATTTTTAATAGTAGTAGTGGAGTAAAATTTAGTAGTAGATATCTTTATTATAAATTTATTGTTGCCCTTGTTATTATTATTTTTATGTTATTACTTATACCTTTCCCAATTTTTATTTTCTTTGCATTATGTTTTTTGTTAACATATATTATCACCACTTTATTACTATTATCTTTTAATTATTTTATCATCATTAATTTTTATTACTATCAAATATTAAAAATTATTTAATATTACATCTATGCTGTGCTGATGAAGATAATGCTGATGTATTTGAAATTTTGTTTAATTTTTTTTTTTTTTTTATAAAATTATAAATGATTTTTTATTATTTTTACCCCCGGCCGCCTCGTCTCTCTGCCACCAACAAAAGGCGGGCAAGGCAGACGGCGTGTTATCCACGGGTCGTGAACACAAACAGCCCCCAAGGACCGAGTTGTCCAGAAAACACCACGAGGGAAACGCCAAGGGCGAGGCGGGGCCAAAAATAAACAAAAAAAGTTCAGTTTTTCCTTTATTTACAAAAGTTTTTTACCATACATTTTTCTATAGGCACAAGCGGGGGGAAACCGCAGTCCCCCTGGGATAAGTTTTAACGGGGCAAACACAAATTTTATCGGTCACAGAGGCACACACAGGTTTCACAGGAGCAGCCCCCAACTGCCTCTTTGGCTTGTTCCTGCTCCTTGCTCAAGCCAGCGGGTCTGTTTGCCCAGGTCCCTTTCATTTTAAACATCCCCAGGTCATCCTTTTATGTTAACACTTTTTCGCACAGAGAAAAAGGGACCCACAGGGTAGCATATCTCCCCCTATCAAGCAGATGACCCGTCTGCCGACATACCTAAACATGAAACAAACTACAGAAAATTTAAAAATAAAATGTCCTCAGGAAAAAACAAAATTCTTTCAAACAAAAGAAACCCGAAATTGAAAATCAGTTTCAGAAACACAAAAATTTTCCCTCCAGCGCGGCTTTTTTCGCTCTCGCTGGGGTCGTTTGGGAGGAGGTGGGGGCGGGGTAGTTTGGCAGGGCACCCAGAGGGTATCCCCTTTTCCAAGACCTGGTCATGGTCCCCTTTGAGTTCGCATCCCCTCACCGCCAAAGTTCGCCCTCATTCGGTCAGCATCTGCCACCCCTCATCGGGGTTTAATGGGGCAAACTCATCTTTTTTTTCACCATGGCTTCCGGTAACGCCACAGCCGCCCCACGTGGACAACAGACGTCTTTTTGCCTTCTACAAATTTCATAGGGACATCGAGAGGGCCCGTACCACTGGGTAGGGCCCTTCCCGGGGCTCTGTAGCTTCGGCGAGACCCCTCGCTTCCAAACCGGGTTATGCAGCCTTTTATTGTACCTAGGGTTGAAACCGTTGCGCCGGTCATAGGTCCCCTTCAGACATGGCGGCTATTTTGAGCTTCCCAGCACTCGTCGGTGCACCTCCGCCAGGTTAGCGGCGCTCCAGTGCCCAAGCCCTCGAGGAAGTAGGCAACGGCCCCCCACCCCCAACCAACCCTTTGCCCCCGACGATCTTCTGGTTTTGTCCATTTTTCCAAAAGTGCCCAGCTTTGCACCAGCTGGCACTTTGGGCCTTATGGGAAAAAAGTTAGCTACCAACACGAAACTAACCTCCCTGGCCCAACAAGGCCCCGCCCCAAAACCGCTACCCCCACAGCCAGCGGGGGGTTTGGATGGGCTCCACGGGGGCCCTTCCCACGCATCCCCTTTTGATAGACGAAACGGTTCTGATCTTTTCGGGGGGCAAGGTGAGGCTCAGCCGTAAATACCCGCACAGCCAACCCTGGAAGCAGGGAATCTTCACCTTGCACCCCCCAGCTTCCGCCCAAGGTCGAACACGCCTTACTCGCGTGGGTAGTAAAGGGCCCAGCAAACAGTGCTCGTCCAGATCGGCCACATACCCCGGCGCCGTGCCCCCGTGTCCCCACGCCAATACGAGCCTCCACTGGCCCCCTGAGCTGCAAAAATGCCCCGTGACCCCACACAGTCTCTTGGTGTGTCGGAAGTTGCATAGTGGCCAACATATCAGGCCGCACTAGGCTCTTCTCACCCCCAGTGTCCACTTTTAGGCGGCAGGGTTCCATTTTGAGCCCTCCACCTGATCGTGTGGTTCGAGGGCAGCTTCCCCAAGCGGGGCGGGGGCCCGAGGACGGCTGGGTTGGGCCCCCCCCTTCTCCAGCCTGTCCGGTTTTTTCGCCTATACCACTCCTTAGCCCTAGGACTGCACTCGGATGGTGACCATACCTGCCACAGCCCTTGCAGCACTGCTGGAAGGATCAAAAACCCGTCGGTGAGAGGACGGTTCTCCGCTCCTCCGACACATACGTCTGTGCCCTTCCCACTGCAGCCCAAACAAAGCCTTGGAAAGTGCTAGGGTCCCTTCCTCCCAAAACTACCTTTCCACTTTTGCCCTTTCCCGGCCCAGAGGTATGGCGGGGCGAGAGCTGCCCCAGGCCCCGGGGGCCTTTAGGAAGGCCTCGAACTCCAAGGCCCCCGCCCGCGCCACCGCATGTCCTAGGGTGGCCCCGCGCGTAGATTTGCAGCTGTGGGTTTCAAAGGTCAACAAAGAAATCACGGGCAGGACCACGATCACTCTTCTGCAGCCAAGGGGACAACCTCCACCAAGCCCCACATCCTGCGCCAGCTGGGACAGGTCTCGCCATTCTCACGATCCGTTTTCAAGGGGCCGATTTAACTCGGCCTGGGGGTGGTCCAAAAGGCGTTTCAAAAACCTCCGCCATGCTGGTGGTTTTAAAAGGATGTTGGGATGCCGGCAGATGCCCCAAAACTTCCAGCGGGGCCCCCTTTGCGCGTTACCCGTGCAGGCCTTCTCTTCCGGGGCCCCGCCCTGGGCAGATGCAAAATTCAAAATTGGGCGACAGTGCCCCCGACACCTTCCCCTCGTACTAGCTGGCTTACGTTTACAGAAGTCGGAGGCCCAGGGGTGAGGGGGGAGAAGGGGTGCGTGAAAAAATAACACACCGGGGGGGGAAAAAGGGGGTGAGGGAGGCAAAGAGGCGGGTTGACCCGGGGGAGTTTGCCGCACCTATACCCAAGGGGGCGGTTTCCCGGGGGCTCCAACCTTTGCAGGACTACTGGCTGCGACACGCGCTGCGGGCCCGGGGGTTCCCGCCACAGACCCCCGGAGATCCCAGAAATCTGACACTCTGGCATCTGTTGCCAGAACCTCGTCTGCCCTTTTCGCTTGCAACGTTTCACCTGTGACGCCGCCCCTTTTTGCCTTCCTTCTCCCTCAGGCCCCGAAACCGCCTTCAGATTTCCCTCCCCACAGTTCATCTTACACTGTTGCAGGCCTGTCGGTGTACTGCTGAGTTTCCATCTTCACAATGCAAGATTTTCTGTAGACCTACAAGTTTGGCAGAACTTTCCTTGCCCTTTTTGCCTGCATCGGAGAGGTGCGCCTGCTCGGTGCCCTCGGGGGCCTGCTTTCTGCCCCCTTTTTGCCATTTCCCCCCTTTATACCGGGCCCGCATGGCATGATCAGGTCCATTGGCTCGGTTCACCTCACTCGTGCCTGCCCTCAGTATAGCTCCTCACCTCAGGCTGCCCCCATCTTTGGACGACATGATAAACGGCGCGTCTCACTGATCAAATAAACACATATCCCACCCTGACACCAAAATTTTTACGCCCGGGCCCCCTCGTTCTCGCCCCCAACACAAGGGAGGTAGGCAGACGGGTGTTTTCCCCGGGTCGTGAACACTGAACAGCCCAAGGGCACCGAGCACCACGGCGGCCCAGAAAACCACAAGGGGAAAACGCCAATGGCGAGGCAGGGCACGAAAAAACACAAAGTTACAGTCTTTCCTTTATTTACAAATTTTTTTTTCCCCAAAACTTTTCAAGGCACAATACAGGGGGGAAACCCGCATGCACACTGCGCGTACAGCTTACAACAGGGGAACACAAAGTTTTATCAGGCACAGAGGCACACACGAGGTCTTCACAGGGGCAGCACCAATGCTCTCTTGGCTTTTTCCCCTGCTCCTTGCTCACAGCCGCTGCGTCATGTTTGCCCAGGTTCCTTAGGGTTAAAACTGCCCAAGTTCCTTTTTTGTTTAAAAAAGTTTGCACAGAGACAAAGACCCCCGGATAGCATTTTTATTATCGTTATTTTTATTTCAATACTGTTATTCTTTTCATATTAATATCACAACCATTACTATTTATATTATAATTCCCCCATTATTTAATTTAAATTTTTATGATAATTTTTATTATCATTTCATATCACTATGATATTACTGTTATTATTATCATCATATATTCTTATTATATTATCTATGTTATTTTGTCAAATTTTATTCGTCGTTTACTGAATGCGGAAAAGTTTTACTGTTTCAGTCATCACATACAAACCCTAACATTCCCGTGCCCTAATTAGCCCAAACCCCTTTTTTTGTGTTGCCCAGACCCAAAATATAATAATTCCATGGCCCCCTTCAAGCCCGCAAAATTTAGACAAGACAAAATTCTGTTTTAATTTGAAGTCATGAATTTCATATTGCTCCATGGCCCC
Organism: Penaeus monodon; assembly: GCF_015228065.2. Lineage (NCBI taxonomy): Eukaryota > Metazoa > Arthropoda > Malacostraca > Decapoda > Penaeidae > Penaeus > Penaeus monodon. Next base: position 3,803 of record NW_023664133.1, on the reverse strand, counting down.
CAGGAAGCATCCCCCCCCCACTGGGGACAAGTCCCCTAGGATGGGAATCCCTGTCCTAGAGAGATTGCGTCCTGTTGAAATACTGTGGGTTGACGGGAGTGACCACCCGAGGCTTAACTCAGGCGGCTTTTGGGTAGGGGTTGGAACATCCCGGTCCTTGCGGAGGATGAGCTTTTTAAAACCCCCTAAATTTGAAGCGACGGGGTTAGGTGGCGCCCCTAGGATGAGAAGCCCTTTAGCGGCATTTTGTGGGGGTGGATACACCTAACTGGTCGGGCCGCAGCGAGGGTACCACCCAGGGTGTAGCCAAGTCACCCCGCCGATTCACCCCTCGGTAGTTGAGGTGATACCATTTGATAAGCTGTTATGGCATTGAGACTGAAGCATGTTTTTGGGGTTTTCTTGTCTCTTATTGCTGTATACGCCCCCTACGTTTTGAAAAATTTGATTGAAAGAGGGTTCTACCTTCTAAACCCAAAAACTCGATCTGGGCGATATATTACATTGTTCGGGGCGACTTCAAGCAGTATCCGGCTGTGACCGAGTGGCTCGAGAGTTGTCGGCTCCCATGGTCGGAGCTGATCCCAGCAACGAGAATAGACCCCTTTCCCCGGGGGACTTTGCTGGTCCCAGAAAATGAGGATCTTGGCTCCAACCTGCATCGCGGGACATGGTACAGCGATACAGGTACAGGGCCAAGGAGATCGACCCCATCCTTGTTAGCACGCGAGGAGGATCCTCTAGAAAAGCAGGGTTTTTCCCGGGGTGCTGAGTTTGTGGCACTGACCATAGGTGGTTGTGGTACCTCGCGGGGCCACTTCAAAAAAATCCCCCTCCCCCCAGTGGCCACCCCAAGGTGTTTCACCCCCGAACAGATAAGGAGGAGGAAGTGCCCTTGGGTTTTACCATGGCAGAAAAAACCATCCCCTGGAGACTTTAAAAGGCCTCTGAAACGTGCGCAAGGCCGGCTGAATGGTAATCAAGTTTGCGTCGCCCAGGGTGCGTAGGGCCGGACACTGTTGAGAAGGGACAAGGAACAGTTATGGGGAATTTGCTGAGGGGGGGAAGGCCATTTTTTGGTAAAGACTTCGCCCTCCCTCCCAACCCTGAGAAAGTGAACTTTAAGCCCTCCTCACAGAGATGAAGTCTGATCAACGGAGGACGGATATCTCAGACATTTTGGGGGTTCGTGAATTTTGGGAGTTTTGTGAGCAGCGTACTGGGGTAGACTTCCCAAACAGTTAGCTTGGATGAAAGAGATATCACATCTGTGCCAGACCACCCATAAACGGGGAACCCCTACGCTAACAGAGGTTAGGATAGGTTTTCCAAGCCAAAGAGGGGGAAAAATGTACAGAGGCCATGCCGAAACTATAATCAAAAAATTGTTTCAAGCTTCTTTTTTTATACGTTTTTGGGTTTGTTTCCTGTGCTTTGTTTCCACATTGGTATTAAATTAATCCCCAAAAAAATTTGGGCCCAAATCGAACCGTGGCTTTGGCCGTGACGCACGGAAAGAAACAGGAAATTTAGCATACGAGGACCCCACGTGGCGCAGTGGAAAATTTTGGACATTTTCCCTCGCGATCGCATGAATCTCCCCTTTTTAAAATATTTTTTTAAAATTATTTTGAAGATTAAAAGTTCTTATTATTAATTTTTAATTTTGCGAGAGGGGTTTTAATTAAAAAGATGCTCAATAATTATATATAAAAAAGACTACAAATGATCAAAACTAACCAGAGCTTGGAATAATTAATACTCTTCAAAGGGGGAGGCTAGTTAACGTTTTTTTTCCCAATAATACCGCGATATTAGTGTTCTGTTTTGGTGGTATGTGTGTGGTATGATATATATAATATATATATATATTATATATATTATATATATATATAGCATTTTGATGGGAATAATAGTAATAATAATAATAATAATAATAAAAAATAATAAAATAAAAATAAAAATAATAATAATAAAATAAAATAAGAATAATAAAACACTAATGTGGGGATGATGATAATGTAACAAAAAGAACAATAACAAAGACGCAGCAGCAAAAACAAAAACAATACACGAGTTTTTCCCATTGTCTAGATTTTCCCAAATTTTTTCGTCTATTGCCCCCCTGCCCTTTTTTTTTCCCCCCCCATCCCTTCAAGTCTTTCTTCAAAAAGTTTTGGAAAAAAAGTTTTTAGCACGCATTAACAAATAACAAAATAAAGTTTTTTAATTGGGGTTTTTTTAATATGAGTGATTTGCATAGAAATAATTATTTGGGCCTTTAAAAATTGAAAGTCCAGGAAAAAGGGTTTAAATTTTTCACTTACCCGTCTATCTATCTAAGACAGAAATATGAAAGATGGAAAAATGCAATGCCGCATTGATACGTAAATAACAAAAACCCCCCTGACCAGGACCCAATCTAGGCACCGGGGATGAAACCGGAGGCCCGGCAAACCAAAAATGCCACACGACCCATTAAAGAAGTTGCAACTAGGATCTTACTAGGTCCTAGAATTCCCTATCTATATACTGGGTAATGACAGCGAAGTTTTAGCTCACCCCCCGTGGGCATCGGTGGAAATTGATTTAGCAATTCAAATCCTAAGCACTGGCCCCCGGTTTTATACCGGAGTGACCTAGGTTGAGCCCGGTCAGGGGGGGTTAAATCACGATACAATGGGATTGCATTTTTCCATCTTATAAAAACCCTCGTCATTTTGGTTGGATTTGAATTGCTAAATCAATTTCCCCCGAGTGCCCAGGGGAGTGAGCGAAAACTTCGCTGTCATCACCAAGTATGAGTAGATAGGAATGTCTATGGAGTAGTAAGATCCTAGTTGACACTCCTTTTAGTGGGTCGTTTTAGATGGTGTTTAGCATGGCCCCGGTTTTCATACCCGGAGGGCCCAGGGGTTCGAGTTTGGGAGGGAGGGTTTTTATTTCAGAAGATATATAGATAGATAGATAAAAGCTTACCTGCCACCGGGGCTTTCAGTTTAAAAACCCTGTTTCTTGAGAAAAAAATCATCCTCCCTTAACATAACTTACAAGTTTATTTTTTTGGTTTTGAATAACAGGGGTCACTTTCTTTTTACCAAAAAAATGTGGGAAGAAAAGGACCTGAGGGGAAAAGAAAAAAAATAAGGCGAGGCAAAGATTACGATTTTTTTTGAAGGTGTAGACGTAAGAAAACTTTGGAATTGAGCCTAACTAGGAGAAATTTATTTTTATAATATCCTCATAAAAATAAAATAAAATAAAATTATAATAATAATAAAAAAAAAAATAATAATAATAATTAAATATTATTATTTTTAATTTTCATCATCATCATTAATTACAATCAATTTGCTATAATTTGATACCCGTAGATTTACGACAATACTACTTCTACCCTCCTACACAAAATTCAATTTAAAGCAATTTTATAACAAGGTACTGATAACACAAAAAAGATATGGTAAGATAGAAATAATAAAAATGATACTGATGATAACTCCCGTATCATAGGGAAAAACATGAATATCAGAATGATTTCGAATCTTTTTTCTTTTGGATTTTTTGGCTACAACCGCGGGATGTGGCCAAGGTTTAAGCCAATGGTCTATTTTTTCTGCAAACTATATAAGGGGCATAAAGTTTTTTCTCCTTTAAAAAAAATGATTACTTTATGATGATTTTTTTTTTTCATCATTTAAAATATTGATATTATTAATTTTTATTTTTTTATCTTAAATAATTTTTTATTGGGGCCTTGTTTTCAATTTTTTGCAGATGGTTAAAAATTTTTTAAATTGGGG
>NW_023664132.1:0-14153 GCF_015228065.2 Penaeus monodon | reverse complement strand
ATTATCATTATTACTCTAATAATTGCCGAAATCACCAAAGAAATCGAAAGAACGTCATTTTGGAGTATACTCTCAAAAGGCTATATTTCGCTAGATTTTGCCGCTTTTTCGACTTTTGGGAATGTTTTTCTTATACCTTTTTTATATTATATATGGACACAATTCCTGTTATTATCATCATCATTATCATGATTATCATCATTATTATCGTTATAATCATCATTATCATCATTATCATCCTCATTATCATCATTATTGCAATTATTATCATCATTATTGCAATTGTTATCATTATTATTACAATTATTGGAGTTATAGTATATATTTTTGCAATAATACTAATAACCACAACGATAATAATAGTAATAACAATAATAATAACAATAATAACGATTTTATAATAATTATTTATATCATTCTTATCTTAATTAGTATCGTTATTACTGTAATTATTACTGTTATAATAATTATTTTTGCAATTATACTACCATACAATAATAATAATGATAATAATACAAATAATTACTAATAACAATATTATAACCACTAGCATATTATTATTATATACTATACTATATTATATTGTTATTATTACAGATATAATAGATTTTTGCAATGATACTAATAATATAGATAATAGTAATAATAATATAATAATATAATAATAATATAATAATAAATAATAATAATATAATAATAAAAATATAATAATAATTTTAATATATTCAAATGTTATCAAAATTCTCTTTATTTCACTTTTATCATCATTATTGTTATGATTAATACAATTCTGGTAATTATTATCATTATACCCTAAATATTGCCAAAAATCACAAAGAAAATGGAAAAAAACGTCATTTTGGTGTATACTCTCATTAGCTATATATTTCGCTAGATTTTGCCGTTTTTTCGACTTTTGGGAATGTTTTTCTTATACTTTTTTTATATATATATGGACACATTCTGTTATTATCATCATCATTATCATGATTATCATCATTATTATCGTTATCATTATCAATTATCATCATATCATATTATCATCATTATCATCATTATTGCAATTATTGATCATCATTATTGCAATTGTTATCATTATTATTGCAATTATTAGAGTTATAGTATATAGTTTGCAATAATACTAATACAATACAATAATAATAGTAATAACAATAATAATAACAATAATAACGATTTTATAATATTTAAATTTATATCATTATCTTAATTAGTATCGTTATTACTGTAATTTTACTGTTATATAATTATTTTTGCAATTATACTACCATACATAATAATAATAATAATAACAATAATATACTAATATCAATTTATAACCACTAGCATTATTATTATTAACTTATTCTTATTAATTTTATTGTTTATTATTAAATATAATAGATTTTTGGCAATGATACAATAATTAAGATAATAGTAATAATAATAATAATAATAATAATAATAATAATAATAATATAAAAATTTATATAATAATTTTAATATATTCAATGTTATCAAAATTTTCTTTATTTCACTTTATCATCATTATTGTTATGATTAATACAATTATTAATTATATATCAATTATTACCCTAATAATTGCCGAAATCACCAAAGAAATCGAAACACGTCATTTTGGAGTATACTCTCAAAAGGTAAACTCTCAAAGAAATTTTCGCTAGATTTTGCCGCTTTTTCGACTTTTGGGAATGTTTTTAACCTTTTTTATATTATTATGGACACAATTTCCTTTTATTATCATCATCATTATCATGATTATCTTTCATTATTATCGTTATCATCATCATTATCATCATTTATCATCATTATCATCATTTATCATCATCATTAATCATTATTGCAATTATTATCATCATTATTGCAATTGTTACATATTATTGCAATTATTGGAGTTATAGTGTATATTTTTGCATAATACTAATAACCAACCCAATAATAAATAGTATAACAATAATAATAACCATAATAACGATTTTATAATATTGTTATATCATTTCTTATTAGTATCGTTATTACTGTAATTATTATTGTTATAATAATATATTTTTGCAATTATACTACCATACAATAATATAATGATAATAATAACAATAATAATACTAATAACATATTATAACCACTAGCATTATTATTATTAGCTTATACTTATTATTGTTATTGGTTTTATTACGTATAATAGATTTTTGGCAATGATACTAATTAAGATAATATTAATAATAATACTAATAATAATAATAATAATAAATTAATATAATAATAATATAATAATAATAATATAATAATAATAGTAATCCATAATTTTTATAATATTCAAATGTTATCAATTCTCTTTATTCTCATTTTTTATCATCATTATTGTTATGATTAATACAATTCTGGCAATTAATTCTCATTATTACCTTAAGATTGCCGAAAAATCACCAAGAAATCGAAAACTCCATTTTGGAGTATCCTCTCAAAGGCTATATTTCGCTAGATTTTGCCTGCTTTTCGACTTTTTGGGAATGTTTTTTCTTATACCTTTTTTTTATATTATATATGGACACAATTCCTGTTATTATCATCATCATTATCATGATTATCATAATATTATCGTTATCTCATCATTATCATCATTATCATCATTATCATCATCATTATCATCATTTATTGCAATTTTATCATCATATTGCAATTTTTCCTTATTATTGCAATATTGGAGTTATAGTAAATATTTTTTGCAAAATACTAATAACCACAACAAAATAATAGTATACATAAGAATAACAATATATGATTTATTATAATTATTTATATCATTATCTAATTAGTACGTTATTACTGTTATTCTGTTATACTAATTATTTTCCAATTATACTACCAGTACAATGATAATAATGTATAATAACAATAATAATACTAATAACAATATTATAACCACTACTCATTTTATTATCTTTATGTTATTATTATTTTGTTATTATGACAGATATATAGATTTTTTGCAATGTACTAATATTAAGATAATACGTTAATAATACTACTAATAATAATAATAATAATAATAATAATATAAAATAATAATAATAAGGATAATCTACTAATAATAATACTAATAATAATAATAATTTTAAAATTTCAAAATGTTATCAAATTCTCTTCATTCTCACTTTATCATCAGTCTTGTTATGATTATACCATTTCTGGTAATTTTATCATTATTACCTAATATTGCCGAAATCACCAAAGAAATATCGAAAAACGTCATTTTGGAGTATTACTATCCAAGCTATATTTCGCTAGATTTTGCCGCTTTTTCGACTTTTGGGATGTTTTTCTTATCCTTTTTTATCTTATATAGGACACAATTCCTGTTATTATCATCATCATTATCATATTATCATCATCCATTACGTTATCATCATCATTATCATCTTATCATCATAATTATCATCATTATTTGCAATTATTATCCTCATTATTGCAATTGTTTGATCATTATTATTGCAATTATTGAGTTATAGTATATATTTTTGCAATAATACTAATACACACAATAATAATAGTAATAATAATAATATAACAATAATAACGATTTTTATAATAATTATTTATATCATTATCATAATTAGTATCGGTTATTACTTGTAATTATTACTGTTATAATAATTATTTTTGCATTATACTACCAGTACAAATAATAATAATGATAATAATAACAATAATAATACTAATAACATATGATAACCACTAGCATTATTATTATTATACTTATCACTTATATTCTATTGTTATTATTAACAGATATAATATTTTTTTTGGCATGATCTATAATTAAGATACTAGTAATAATAATCATAATATATAATAATAATAATATAAATATAATAATAAATAATTTTATAATATTCAAATGTTATCAAATTCTCCTTTATTCTTCCTTTATCATCATTATTGTTATGATTAATACATTCTGGTATTTTATCATTATTACCCTAATATTGCCGAAATCACCAAAGACATCGAACAACGTCATTTTGGAGTATATCTCCTCAAAAGCTATATTTTGCAGATTTGGCCGCTTTATCCACTTTTGGGATGTTTTTCTTATACCTTTTTTATATTATATATGGACACAATTCCTGTTATTATCATCATCATTATCATGATTATCATCATCATTATCGTTATCATCATCATTATCATCTTTATCATCATAATTATCATCATTATTGCAATTATTATCATCATTATTGCAATTGTTATCATTATTATTGCAATTATTGGAGTTATAGTATATATTTTTGCAATAATACTAATAACCACAACAATAATAATAGTAATAATAATAATAATAACAATAATAACGATTTTATAATAATTATTTATATCATTATCATAATTAGTATCGTTATTACTGTAATTATTACTGTTATAATAATTATTTTTGCAATTATACTACCAGTACAAAATAATAATGATAATAATAACAATAATAATACTAATAACAATATTATAACCACTAGCATTATTATTATTATACTTATACTTATTATTACTATTGTTATTATTACAGATATAATATTTTTTTTGGCAATGATACTAATAATTAAGATAATAGTAATAATAATAATAATAATAATAATAATAATAATAATAATAATAATAATAATAATAATAATTTTAATAATATTCAAATGTTATCAAAATTCTCTTTATTCTTCCTTTTATCATCATTATTGTTATGATTAATACAATTCTGGTAATTATTATCATTATTACCCTAATAATTGCCGAAATCACCAAAGAAATCGAAAAAACGTCATTTTGGAGTATACTCTCAAAAGGCTATATTTTGCTAGATTTTGCCGCTTTATCCACTTTTGGGAATGTTTTTCTTATTCCTTTTTTATATCATATATGGACACAATTCCTGTTATTATCATCATCATTATCATGATTATCATCATTATTATCGTTATCATCATCATTATCATTATTATCATCATTATCATCATCATTATCATCATTATTGCATATTATTATCATCATTTATTGCAATTGTTATACATTATTATTGCAATTATTGGGTTATCGTATATATTTTTGGCAATAATACTAATAGACCAAACAATAATAATAGTACATAACAATAATAATACAATATACGATTTATAATCATTTATTTATATCATTATCTAATTAGTATCGTTGTTTACTGTAATTATTCCTGTTATATAATTTTTTTTTGCAATTATACTACCGTACAAATAATAATCATGATATAATAACAATAAAATACTATAACAATATTATAACCACTAGCATTATTATTATTATACTTCTACTTATTATTAGCTTGTTATTATTACAGATATAAGGATGTTTTTGGCAATGATACTAATAATTATATAATAGTAATAAAATAATAATAATAATAATAATAGATAATAAGTCATAATATAAGAATAATACTAATAATAATAATAATAATAATTAATATAATAATATTCAAATGTTATCAAAATTCTCTTTATCCTCACTTTTATCATCCATTATGTTATGATTTTACCATTCTTGTAATTATTATCATTATTTACCCTAATAATTGCCGAATCACCCAAGAAATCGGAAAAACGTCCATTTGGATATACTCTCAAAGGCTATATTCGCTAGATTTGCCGCTTTTTCGACTTTTGGGAATTTTTTTTCTTATACCTTTTCTTTTATATTATATTGGACACAATTCCTGTTATTAGCATCATCTTATATGATTATCATCATTATTATCGTTACTATCATCATCATTACTCCCATTATCATCATCATTGAAGTATCGGTATATCATCATTATCCTCATTATCATCATTATCATCATCATTATCATAATCATTACATCATTATTCATTATTATCATCATTATTGCATTGTTATCATTATTATCGCCAATTATTGGAGTTAAGTATATATTTTTGCAATAATACTAATAACCACACCAATAATTAATAGTAATAACAATAATAATAACATAATAACGATTTTTAATAATTATTTATATCATTATCTTAATTAGTATCGTTATTATTGTAATTATTACTGTTATAATAATTATTTTTGCAATTAACTACCAGTACAATAATATAATGATAATAAATAACATAATAAGCTAATAACAATATTATAACCAGTAGCATTATTATTGTATCCTTATACATTATTATTATTATTGTTATTATTACAGATATAATAGATTTTTTGGCAATGATCTAATAATTAAGATAAGAGTATTATACTAATAATAATAATAATAATAATATATAATAATAATATATACTTTTAATAATATTCATGTTTCAAAATTCTCTTTATTCTCACTTTAATAATCATTTTGTTATGATTAATACAATGCTGGTATTATTATCATTATTGTACCCTAATATTGCCAGAAATCACCAAGACATCGAAAAAACCGGTCATTTTTGGAGTATACTCTCAAAAGGCTTATTTCGCTAGATTTTGCGCTTTTTCGAGTTTTGGGAATGTTTCGTCTTATACCTTTTTTTTAAATTATGTATGGCACAATTCCTGTTATTATCATCATCATTATCATGACTCTCATCAGTATTATACGTATCAGCTCATTTATCATCATTATCATATTATCATCATCATTATCATCATTATGCAATTAATTATCATCATTATTGCAATTGTTATCATTATTATTTGCAATTATTGGAGTTATAGTAATAGTTTTTTTGCAAATAATACTATAACCACAACAATATAAATAATAACAATAATAATAACATAATAACGATTTTATAATAAGTATCTATATCATTATCTTAATTAGTATCGTTATTACTGTAATTCATACAGGTTATATAATAATTATTTTTGCAATTATACTACCAGGTAGCAAATATAGAATAATGATTAATAAATAATAATACTAAAACAAAAACCACTAGCATTATTTTATTATACTTATACTTATTATTATTATTGTTAGTTATACAGATATAATAGATTTTTGGAATGATACTAATAATTAAGATAGATAGTAATAATGATAATAATAATCTAACAATAATATAATAATAATAATAGATAATAATAATATAAATTAATGATATAACAGTAATAATAATATAATAATTTTTGGGATAAATGAGTGTGCAAATGTTTATCAAAATTGTCTTTTATTCTCACTTATCATCATTATTGTTATGATTAATACAATTCTGGTATTATTATCATTATTACCCTAATATTGGACGAAATCACCAGAATCGAAAAACGTCATTTTGGAGTATACTCTCAAAAGCCTATATTCGCTAGATGTTGCCGCTTTATCCTTTTTTGGGATTTTTTTTCTTATTCCTTTTTTATATTTGATATTGGCCACAATTCCTGTTTATTATCATCATCATTATCATGATTATCATCATGATGTATCGTTATCATCATCCTTATCATCATTATCATCATTATCATCATCATTATCATCATTATTGCAATTATTATCATCATTATTGCAATTGTTTGATCATTTATTGCAATTATTGGAGTTATAAGTATATATTTTTGCAATAATATATAACCACAACATAATATAGTAATAACAAATAATAATAATGACTAATAATAACAGGGATTTTATAATAATTATTTATATCATTATCTTTATTAATATCGTTATTACTGTATTTATTACTGTTTATAGTAATTATGTTTGCAATTCTCTACCAGTACAATATAATAATGATAATTATTCATATAATATATACATATTATAACCATAGCATTATTATTATTATACTTATACTTATTATTATTATTGTTATTATTACAGATATAATAGATTTTTTGGAAATGATATTAATAATTAAGATAATAGTGATAACAATACTAATATATAATAATAATATAATAATAATAATACTAATAATATACTTATAATAATAAAATAATAATTCAAATGTTATCAAAATTCTCTTTATTCCCACTTTTATCAGAATTATTGTTATGATTAATACATTCTGTATTATTTATCATTATTACCCTAATGAATTGCCCGAAATCAACCAAAGAATCGAAAAACACGTCATTTGGAGTACACGTCTCAAAAGTCTTATTTCGCTAGATTTTGCCGCTTTTTCGACTTTTGGGAATGTTTTTTCCTTATCCTTTTTTATATTATATATGGACCACAATTCCTTTTATTATCATCATCATTATCATGATTACATCATTATTATCGTTATCATCTCATTATCATCATTATCTCATTATCATAATCATTATCCAGTCATTATTGCAATTTTATCATCATTATTGCATTGTTATCTTATTATTGCAATTAGGAGTTATAGTATATAGTTGTTCAATAATTACTAATAACCACAACATAATAATAGTAATAACAAGTAATAACAATAATAACGATGTTTATAATAATTATTTATATCATTATCTTAATTGATATCGGTATTACTGTAGATTATTACTGTTATAATAATTATTTTTGCAATTATAACTCCAATACAAATAATAATAATGATAAATAAATAAACTAATATACTAATAAAAATATTATAACCACTAGCATTATTATTAGTTAACTTATACCTTTTATTATTATTGTTATTATTTACAGATATAATAGATTTTTTGGGGGGGGCAAATGATCTACTATTAGATAATAGGAATATATAATAATAATAATGATAATAATGATAATTAATAATAATTATTACATTAAATATAATAATAATAATAATAATAATAATAATAATCATAACACTAATTTTAAATAAGATTCAAAATGTTATCAAAATTATCTTATTCTCACCTTTATCATCATTATTGTTATGATTAATACAATTCCTGGTAATTACTATCATTATTACCGTAATAAATTGCCGAGAATAACCCAAGAAATCGGGAAAACGTCATTTTGGGTGTACTCTCAAAAGCTATATTTCGCTAGTTTTGCCGCTTTTTCGACATTTTGGGGAATGTTTTTTCTATACCTTTTTGTTATATTATCTATGAACACAAGTGTCCGTGTTGTATTATCATCATCATTATCATGATTTCATCCTTATTATCGTTATCATCATCCTTATCATCATTATCATCATTTCATCATCATTATCATCATTATTGCAATTATTATCATCATTATGCAGGTTGTTATCATTATTATATGCAATATTGGGTTATCGTATATATTTTTTGAATAATACTAAGAACCAAAATATAATAGTAATAACAATAATAATAACAATGTGTGTGTGAGCGATTTTTATATAATTAATTCTATACATTATCTTATTAGTATCGTTATTACTGTAATAATTACTGTTATAATAATTATTTTTTGCAATTATACTACCAGTACAAATAATAATAATGATAATATACAATAACTAATACTAATGAACTATATTATCACCCCTAGCATTATTATTATTATACTTATACTTACTTATTATTATTGTTATTATTACAGATTAATAGATTTTTTGGCAATGATACTAATAATTAAGATAAAGTAATATAATAATAATAATAATAATAATAATGATAATAATAATAATTGTTAATAATATTCAAATGTTATCAAAACTCTCTTGATTCTCATTTTATCATCATTAATTGTTTATGATTAATACATTCTGGTAATTATTATCATTATTTACTCTTAATAATTGCCGAAATCACAAAGAAATCGAAAAACGTTCATTTTGGAGTATACTCTCAAAGGCTAATTTCCGATAGATTTTTGCCGCTTTTCGACTTTTGTGGAATGTTTTCTATACCTTTTTTATATTATATATTGACACAATTCCTGTTATTATCATCATCATTAATCATGATTATCATCCATTATTATCGTTATCATCTCATTTATCTCATATATCGATTATCAATCATCATTATCGATGCATTATTGCAATTATTGTGTGCAGTCCATTCATTGGCAATTGTTTATCATTATTATTGCAATTATTGAGTTATAGTATATGTTTTTAAAACATAATACTAATAACCACAACAAAATAATAGTAATACACATCAAAATAACAATAATAACGATTTTATAATAATAATTTATCTCATTACTTTAATTAATCTCGTTTATTACTGGTAATATTACTGTATAATAATTATTTTTGCATTATACTACCAGTACAAATAATATATGATAATAATAACAATATACCTACACTAACAATATTATAACCAACTAGCATTATTATTTATTATACTTATACTTTTATTATTATTATTGGTTATTAATTACAGAATATAAGTAGCTTTTTTGGCAATGATACTAAATGATTAAGATAATATAATAATAATAATAATAAAATAATAATTAATAATAATATATAATAATAATAATAATAATACTAATAATAATAATAATAAATAATTTTTAATAATATTCAAATGTTATCAAATTCTTTTTATTCTCACTTTTATCATCATTAATTTGTTATGATTAATACAATTCTGGTAATTTAATCATTATTACCCTAATAATTGCCGAAATCATCAAGACATCGAAAAAACGTCCGTTTGAGTATACTCTCAAAAGGCTATATTTCGCTAGATTTTGCCGCTTTTCGGACTTGGGATGTTTTTCGTGTAATACTTGTTTATATATATATGGACACAATTCCCTGTTATTATCATCATCATTATCATGATTACCATCATTATTACGTTATCATCATCATTAAATCATCATTATCATCATCATTATCATCATTATTGCAATTAATTTAGTCATCATTTATTGCATTGGTTATCATTATTATTGCAATTATTGGAGTTTATAGTATAGATTTTTGCAATAATACTAATAACCACATAAAAAATAATAATAGTGAATAACAATAATAATAACAATAATAACGGATTTTATAATTATTTATAATCATTATCTTAATTAGTATCGTTATTACTGTACTTATTACTGTTATAGATAATTATTTTTGCAATTTACTACTCCGTACAAATATAATAATGAATAATAATAACAATAATAATACTACTAACAATATTATAACCAACTAGCACTTATTATTATTCTACTTATACTTATTATTATTATTGTTATTTTACAGAGATAATAGATTTGTTTGGCAATGATCCTAATAATTAAGATAATGTTAATAATAATAATAATAATAATAATAATAAAATAATAATAATAATAAGAATTATAATATAAGAATAATATAATAATACAGTGAATAATTTTTTAATAATATTCAAATGTTATCAAATTCTCTTTATTCTGCACTTTTATCATCATTATTGTTATGATTGAATACAATTCTGTATTATTAATCATTATTACCCTAATAATCGCCGAAATCACCAAAGAAATCGAAAAAACGTCTTTTTGAGTATACTCTCAAAGGCTATATTTCGCTAGATTTTGCCCGCTTTTTTCGACTTTGGAATGTTTTTCTTTACCTTGGTTTTATATTATACATGGACCAATTCCTGTTATTATCTCATCATTATCATGATTATCATCATTATTATCGTTTATCATCATCAATTCTCATCATTAGCATCATTGATCATCATCATTATCATCATTATTTCAATTATTCTCATCATTATTGCAATTGTTATCATTATTATTGCAAATTGATTGGAGTTATAGTATATACTTTTGCAATAATACTAATAACCACACCAATAATAATAGTAATCCAATAAATATAACAATAATGAACGTTTTATAAATAATTATTTATATCATTATCTTAATTATATCCGTTGTACTTAATTATTACTGGTTATAATAATTATTTTTCAATTATAGACTACCAGTACATAATGAATAATGATAATATGACAGATAAGAATACTAATTACAATATTATAACCACTAGCATTCATTATTATTATACTTATACTTTTATTATTATTGTTATTATTACAGATTAATAGATTTGTTTTGGCAATGATACGAATACTTAAGATAATAGTAATTAATAATAATAAAAATAATGATAATAATATAATAATAATAATAATTAATAATATAATAATAATTTTAATAATATTCCAATTTGTTATCAAAATTCTCTTTAGTCTCAACTTTTATCATCATTATTGTTATGATTACTCAATTCCTGGTAGTTATTATCATTATTACACTATAATTGCCGAAATACCCAAAGAATCAGGAAAAAACGTCATTTTTGGCGTATACTCTCAAAGGCTATATTTCGGCTAGATTTTGCCGCTTTTTCGAACTTTTGTTTTTTTTTTGTTTTTTTTTTTTTTTTTTTTTTTTTTGGGATTGTTTTTTTCTTATACCTTTTTTATATTATATATGGACACAATTCCTGTTATTATCATTATATCATTATCATGATTATCATCATTATTTTCGTTATCATCATCATTATCATCATAATAATCATTATCATATCATTATCATCATTATTCGCAATTCATTATCATCATTTGCAATATGTTATCATTATTATTGTTAATTATATGGACAATTCTTTATATATTTTTGCAATAATACTATTATCACATATATATATTATAATAACAATATAAAATCAATCATAACGATTTATAATTAATTTATATCATTTCTTAATTAGTTCTTATTACTGAATATTTATATAATAATTATTTTGCAATATACTACCATAACATAATAATAATGATAATAATAACAATAATAATACTATAACATTTTATAACACTAATTATATTATTTAATTATATTATTATTGTTATTATTACAGATTATAATAGATTTTTGGCAATATTAATAATAAAATAATAATAATAATAATAATAATAATAATATAATAATAACAAAAATAATAATAATAATAATAATAATAACTAATAATAATTTTATTATATTCAAATGTTAATCAAATTCTCTTATATCACTTTTATAATTATTGTATGATTAATAAATATCTGGAATATTATCATTAATACTAATAATTGCAAATCACCAAAGAAATGAAAAAAATCATTTTGAATAATACTCTCAAAATCATAATTTCGCTAATTTGCCGCTTTTTCGATTTTGGAATGTTATTTTTTAATTTTTTATATTATAATGGACCAATTCCCTTATATCATATAATATTTTTTTATTATCGTATACTCATATTTCATAATTTCATCATTATCGATCATATAACATTATTGCAATTATTATCATCATTTTGCAATTTACATTATTTTGCAATTATGGTTCATAGTAATATTTTTGCAATAATACAACCACACAATAATAATTTATAATCAATAATAATAACAATAAAAATCATTTATATAATAATTATATCATTATCTTAATTAGTATCGTTATTACTGTAATTATTATGTTATATAATTATTTTTGCAATATACTAACACAATAATAATAATATAATAAAAAATAATAATACTAATAACAATATTATAACCACTAATTATTATATATTATATATTATTTATTATTGTTATTATTACAGATTAATAATTTTTGCAATTATACTAATAATTAAAATAAAATAATAATAATAATATTAATAATAATAATATAATAACCAAGATTAATTATATTATATAATAATATTTTATATATTATTCAAATATCAAATTTTTGATTTCTTATTTATATATACATTATTGTTATGATTAATACAATTCTGTAATTATATAATAATACCTAATAATATACTAAAAATCACCAAAAGAATGAAAAAATCATTTTGATTTACTCAAAGGCTTATATTTTAATTTTGGTTGCTTTTTCGATTTGAATTTTTCTTATATCTTTATTTTATAATGGACAATTTCGTTATATCATAAATCATTATCATGATTATCTCATTTGGTTATCCTTATTATCTTTTATTCATTATCATCTATTATCATCATTATTGACATATATCATCATATTGCAATTGATATCATATTATCATTATTGGATTTATATATATTTTCATAATACTAATAACATAACATAAAATTAGAATTAATCATAATAACAATATAAGATTTTATATAATTATTTTATATAATACTAATATTATTAACTTAAATTATATTAATAATAATATTTTTGCAATATAATACAAATTAATTTAAAT